>NW_025539223.1:0-14113 GCF_020615455.1 Coregonus clupeaformis
CATTTTGTCTGTCATAGTTGACGTGTACCTATGATGAAAATTACAGGCCTCTCTCATCTTTTTAAGTGGGAGAACTTGCACAATTGGTGGCTGACTAAATACTTTTTTCCCTCACTGTATATATATATACAGTGAGGGAAAAGCATTTGATCCCCTGCTGATTTTGTATCGTTTGCCCACTGACAAAGAAATGATCAGTCTATAATTTTAATGAGTAGGTTTATTTGAACAGTGAGAGACAGATTAACAACAAAAAAATCCAGAAAAAACGCACGTCAAAATGTTATAAATTGATTTGCATTTTAATGAGGGAAATAAGTATTTGACCCTCTCAATCAGAAAGATTTCTGGTCTCCCATGTGTCTTTTATACAGGTAACGAGCTGAGATTAGAGCACACTCTTAAAGGGAGTACTCTAATCTCAGCTTGTTACCTCTATAAAAGACACCTGTCCACAGAAGCAATCAATCAATCAGATTCCAAACTCTCCATCATGGCCAAGACCAAAGAGCTCAGGGACACCTACACAAGGCTGGAATGGGCTACAAGACCATCGCCAAGCAGCTTGTTGAGAAGGTGACAACAGTTGGTGTGATTATTCGCAAATGGAAGAAACACAAAAAGAACGTCAATCTCCCTCGGCCTGGGGCTCCATGCAAGATCTCACCTCGTGGAGTTGCAATGATCATGAGAACGGTGAGGAATCAGCCCAAACTACACGGGAGGATCTTGTCAATGATCTCAAGGCAGCTGGGACCATAGTCACCAAGAAAACAATTGGTAACACACTATGCCGTGAAGGACTGAAATCCTGCAGCGCCCTGCAAGGTCCCCCTGCTCAAGAAAGCCACATATACAGGCCCGTCTGAAGTTTGCCAATGAACATCTGAATGATTCAGAGGAGAACTGGGTGAAAGTGTTGTGGTCAGTTGAGACCAAAATGGAGCTCTTTGGAATCAACTCAACTCGCCGTGTTTGGAGGAGGAGGAATGCTGCCTATGACCACAAGAACACCATCCCCACCGTCAAACATGGAGGTGGAAACATTATGCTTTTGGGGTGTTTTTCTGCTAAGGGGACAGGTCCACTTCACCGCATCAAAGGGACGATGGACGGGGCCATGTACCGTCAAATCTTGGGTGAGAACCTCCTTCCTCAGCCAGAGCATTGAAAATGGGTCGTGGATGGGTATTCCAGCATGACAATGACCCAAAACACACGGCCAAGGCAACAAAGGAGTGGCTCAAGAAGAAGCACATTAAGGTCCTGGAGTGGCCTAGCTGCAGTCTCAGACCTTAATACCATAGAAAATCTGTGGAGGGTGCTGAATGTTCGAGTTGCCAAATGTCAGCCTCGAAACCTTAATGACTTGGAGAAGATCTACAAAGAGGAGTGGGACAAAATCCCTCCTGAGATGTGTGCAAACCTGGTGGCCAACTACAAGAAACGTCTGACCTCTGTGATTGCCAACAAGGGTTTTGCCACCAAGTACTAAGTCATGTTTTGCAGAGGGGTCAAATACTTATTTCCCTCATTAAAATGCAAATCAATTTATAACATTTTTGACATGCGTTTTTCTGGATTTTTTTGTTGTTATTCTGTCTCTCACTGTTCAAATAAACCTACCATTAAAATTATAGACTGATCATTTCTTTGTCAGTGGGCAAACGTACAAAATCAGCAGGGGATCAAGTACTTTTTTCCCTCACTGAATATATAAACAGTACCAGTCAAAAGGTTGGACACACCTTCTCATTTAAGGGTTTTTCTTTATTTTTACTATTTTCTACATATGGAATCATGTAGTAACCTGTTACATATACATACATTTTACATGGCAATTTATATTAATTATGATCCCACACAATTCCGTTCCAGATTTGTGTTGAGTGTGTCATTTACTGAATCGTTATGAAGAACACTAAGTGCATTGGAAATGAAAAACTGAGACATAGATATATTGACTTATCACAACAGTCATAGATGTGTGACCATAAACAATCATGTGATTAGATTGACAAAGCTCCATTCTGTACCTTGCTCACATAGAAGTCCAAACTGTTTCATCAGAATGCTAACATGAGCTCTAATGCCCTATGCACCTACCGGCGCAACAGGAATCAATGAGTGAGTGAGTGCTAGCGTGAGCTATCGCATTTAAATAGAAATCCAGTAATGCTTATATTTGACAGCAGTTAAGAGTACACAACTGGACAAGTGAGGAAAATACACATAACAAACCCGAGAGTCATTAACGTTACATTTGTCATTACTGTTGATAACTAAATACTTAACGGTCTTCCTTGATGATAATGACTGATCCAGGATCAGTGAGACGATGCACCATTGCACCATGTGCCGCTGTTCTTCCTTCCTGTCACGCCCTGACTCAGGGGACTCTTATATGTTGAGTCAGGGTGAATATTCTATGTTTGTGTATATCTATGTGTATGATCTAGTATGTGTAGATCTATGTTGGCGGGTGTGGTTCCCAATCAGAGGCAGCTGTCAGCCGTTTGTCTCTGATTGGGGTTCATACTTAGGCAGCCTGTTGGCATGCATTAGTTGTGGGATCTTGTTCCGTGTATAGGTTTGTTGTGTGTTCAACCTTAGGACTTCACGTTTCGTTGGTTTGTTGTTTTGTCGTGTGTTTATCATTTAAATAAACATGTGCGCATTTCGCGCTGCGCCTTGGTCTGACCCGTCCTTAAACGAACGTGACACTCCCAGTCCCATCAGTATCCACTATTGACAGTGTAACTCACTCAGGTACTAACTACTAAGCAGTGTAATAACGAAAACAGTCAGTCACATTCGTTAGCACACTATCTGTGTGACCAGGATCATTCTCACATTCGTTTAAATGGCGACACACATGTCTGTCGGTAGAGGAGACACAGGAGTGTGTCTGTCAGGTGTGGCTCGCACATCAGCCATTTTGGCTCCTGGGCTGTTCCTGACACCATGACAACTGCTCCTGAGGAACAAGGATCCATCCCATGGTAGCAGCTCTAGAGGTGACCCTAGCCTTTGAGAATACATCAGAGCTGAAGAAGGTTGATTCGGTATGAGCATGGCCCTGGCTGCTCCAAAACCCAGCCCATGTAATCTCCCCTAAATGAATTTTGTCTCTGATTAATGCCTGGAAAGACTGGACAACACAGCCAAAAGCTGTCCTAAAAAGTCCCCATTAAAAATGCCTCTGTGATGATATACCCTCTGCAGTGATGGAAAGCTTTATCGTGGGCCCGTTATATTAATTCAGTAATAGAAGGTATGGTATGGTGACAGAATGACTTACGAATAGTGTTCATAGGATCTTTAAGCTCAACCAAACTGTCAAAGCATTGTGCAGGCGTCAATACACAACACTGAGACTCAAATGAAGTTCCATAAAGTACGTGGATGAAGAGGTAAAGAGGTGATATCCAGTTTCCCGGGGGTAACTAAATTAATCCAACAACCATCATGTGCAACACGACGATGAGAATAGTTCTGTCAACGTTTCACTAGCAGGAGAGAATTGTCGCTGTCAAATATTCTCATTAGGTTCGCCTGTTTGACTTGTAGTATGGCTGGGAACATGGATCCACCTTCTCCATGTGGAAAGAAAGAACATCTGGATGCTGCTTTGTCCTGGTAAGAAACAAACTGGGGCTGGATGAAAACCAACAGGCTGTGTGATATTGGTGGATTGACATTATCCTGGGAGAGAGTCCATTTAACACTGTCCCTTTAACACCGTCCCTTTAACACTGTCCATTTAACACTGTCCCTTTAACACTGTCCAAATCAATCATGCTGAAACTAAAACAGGCGAAGCAAATGACACCTCTCTGGAGCCGCCTCAGCCTGCAGTAAGGGTTGAGGCCCGCTAAGACCCACTGCTTGTTTAACATTCACCAAGACCCTTGTCATATCAGCACCTCCACACTGCAGCCACTAATGGGCCCAGGGAAAAATCCCTTGAATATCCATGAGATCTCCCACTTTGTTTCCCCCCCCGCCCTCTCTCTGTTTCTCAATCTCTTCTCAGTGACCACATTAGCCGAGACAGACAAGATAATTCTCCTAGGGCCATAAATTGTGTGTGGGGTTTAAGGGTGTGTGTGTGTGTGTGTGTGTGTGTGTGTGTGTGTGTGTGTGTGTGTGTGTGTGTGTGTGTGTGTGTGTGTGTGTGTGTGTGTGTGTGTGTGTGTGTGTGTGTGTGTGTGTGTGTGTGTGTGTGTGTGTGTGTGTGTGTGTGTGTGTGTGTGTGTGTGTGTGTGTGTGTGTGTGCGTGTGTGTGTGAGTGATGAGGGGTATACGGAGAATCCTGAAGGCTGTTCAAAACAACAGTAAGTGAATGCGACACCATCATTGTTAATACTATGATTGCAATTATGCATTGTTGGGCTAAGCTGCAGATGTGGCCTGTGTGGGGTGTGAGGGACAGAGGATGGACGGTGGTGATAGTACTGACAGGGCACAAAGGGGACAGAGGGGTGTACGAACACACAGAGTCTTGAACACTGCAGGAACTAACATGCAAGCGCGCACACACGCACGTACACACAGACACACTGTTTGCCACATTCAACAATCGGATTTGGGATGTTAAAATACATTCCATGGCTAAGCGACCATTTGTAGAAAATGCCAGCCGAATGCAAATTCTATTAACAGAAGTTGTAAAACAATATGATTTAAAGTCATACATAATATAAATAGTACTATATAAAAATTTAAATAAATCACAAAGATCGTTAACTGTGTGGTATTCAGGGATGGAACCTAAGGATTTTGGGCAGAGGCCAGCATGGCTAGTGGACTGCAATTTCTACTAGCCCGGGTCCAAAATCTCTGCCATGCGATATTTAAAAAGACAACATATCACTAGCCAGCTGACCAGTAATAGATAGGGATTTGGACGAGAAATGAACAACGGTACAGTGGATTCTGTCAAATCAAGACAGTATCCTACTAATGAAACAGGTTACAAGTCCGTGCTGTGTGGCTAAGCTGACAACTGTACAGGGATTACAAACAAGCAGAGCACTACTGAAGCCCAGTAGAAGTTATACATTATTACGATGAGGCTTAAGTGGAATACTCCATGGGGTGATAAATGAGCAATAATACTCGACAAACAAAGATGACATATCCAAAGTTCAGAGCTACAGTGATTGCCTTATTGGAAAATGACACCCATATGCAATTAAATCATCAATGATATTTCCAACAGGAGATAATGGATTATTGTTTTCCAATTAGTATGCCTAAATACAGCTACTGCAGTTCAACAAAACAATTTAATTGCTTATTGACACACGCACCACATTTCTTCATGGTGTAGCAGCTCTCCTGGTGACAACATGGAGACGAGTGCATGCCCTAATACCTTCTTCTCCATGGAAACACAACCAGCATATTGAAGTGTCACTCATGCAAACACTCCAAAATAGTTCTGCAGCTCTCCCCCATAGGATACCCTTTTGGTCCCAGATAGAACCATTTTGGGTTCCATGTAGAACCCTCTGTGGAAAGGGTTCTACATGGAACCGAAAAGCGTTCTACCTGGGACCAAAAGGGTTCTACCGGGAACCAAAAACAGTTATTCAAAGGGTTCACCTATGGGGACAGCCGAAGAAACCTTTTAGGTTCTAGATAGCACCTTTTTTTTCTAAGAGTGTACCATACCCCATTCAATAACCATGCAACCCATGTATGGCTCCTTGTCATATTCAGGCCATCACACCTGACCCGTGGAATGAGAGCAGTTAGATTATAATGAGTGGAGATATAATGAGTGGCCTAGCCTATACATGTTCAGCACACGTAGCCTACCTGTCACATAACCTTCCAGTCACGTAACCTACCTGTCACGTAACCTACCAGTCACGTAACCTACCTGTCAGGTAACCTACCTGTCACATAACCTACCTGTCACATAACCTACCAGTCACGTAACCTACCTGTCACGTAACCTACCAGTCACGTAACCTACCTGTCAGGTAACCTACCTGTCACGTAACCTACCTGTCACGTAACCCACCAGTCATGTAACCTACCTGTCACGTAACCTACCAGTCACGTAACCTACCTGTCAGGTAACCTACCTGTCACGTAACCTACCAATCACGTAACCTACCTGTCACGTAACCTACCTGTCACATAACCTACCAGTCACGTAACCTACCTGTCACGTAACCTACCAGTCACCTAACCTACCTGTCACGTAACCTACCTGTCAGGTAACCTACCTGTCACGTAACCTACCAGTCACGTAACCTACCTGTCACGTAACCTACCTGTCACATAACCTACCAGTCACGTAACCTACCTGTCACGTAACCTACCAGTCACGTAACCTACCTGTCACCGTAACCTACCTGTCACATAACCTACCAGTCACGTAACCTACCTGTCACGTAACCTACCTGTCACATAACCTACCAGTCACGTAACCTACCTGTCACGTAACCTACCAGTCACCTAACCTACCTGTCACGTAACCTACCTGTCAGGTAACCTACCTGTCACGTAACCTACCAGTCACGTAACCCACCTGTCACGTAACCTACCTGTCACGATAACCTACCAGTCACGTAACCTACCTGTCACGTAACCTACCAGTCACGTAACCTACCTGTCACGTAACCTACCTGTCACGTAACCTACCAGTCACGTAACCTACCTGTCACATAACCTACCAGTCACGTAACCTACCTGTCACGTAACCTACCTGTCACATAACCTACCAGTCACGAACCTACCTGTCACGGTAACCTACCAGTCACGTAACCTACCTGTCACGTAACCTACCAGTCACGTAACCTACCTGTCACGTAACCTACCAGTCACGTAACCCACCTGTCACGTAACCTACCCTGTCACGTAACCTACCAGTCACGTAACCTACCTGTCACATAACCTACCAGTCACGTAACCTACCTGTCACGTAACCTACCTGTCACATAACCTACCAGTCACGTAACCTACCCTGTCACGTAACCTACCGAGTCACGTAACCTACCTGTCACGTAACCTACCTGTCACGTAACCTACCAGTCACGTAACCTACCTGTCACATAACCTACCAGTCACGCAACCTACCTGTCACGTAACCTACCAGTCATGTAACCTACCTGTCACATAACCTACCTGTCACATAACCTATCTGTCACGCTAACCTACCTGTCACGTAGCCTACCTGTCACGTAACCTACCCTTGTCAGGTAACTTATCTGTCATGTAACCTACCTGTCACGTATCCTACCTGTCAGGTACCCTACCTGTCAGATAACCTATCTGTCACGTTACCTACCTGTCAGGTAACCTACTGTGGTTAGACTTAGAGATGGCAGGGGGCCTGCTTTTTCTCTCTCTCTCTCTCTCTCTCTCTCTCTCTCTCTCTCTCTCTCTCTCTCTCTCTCTCTCTCTCTCTCTCTCTCTCTCTCTCTCTCTCTCTCTCTCTCTCTCTTCTCTCCTCTCCTCTTTCCCCTCCGCCCCACTCAGTCTCTGTTTGAAAAGGACAGTAGCCTTGTAAACTGAGTGGAAATAGAATTCTCTAAATCAAAGGACCACTGACCAGGTCCACCCACTGGCCTCCTGGGTCTCCACAGTGACAGAGAGCAAGAGGGAACGAGGGCAGGGGCGGACTGGCATTTCTAACACACTGGCCCATTTTTTTCCTTGAGACCCCCACGCCTGCCCAGTTCTTTCCTTGAGGCCCCCATTATTAGCGAGATAATGAACATTGTGCACTAAAAACCCGAAGTTAGACAGGCCCATCTGGCATTTGCCCGAAATGCCAGATTGCCAGTCTGCCCTGGACGAGGGAGAGAGGGAGTGAATGAATGAGTACCAGGAAACAGCAAAGGAATATAACAGCCCGCAGAGCAGTCAAGCCTCTAATTTCCTTCATTAAAAGTTTGTCATTTGGGTGCCCTTTCAGTGAAAAGAGACTTTTAATTCTGGTTGATTTGTGATAAAATTCTAATAAAAATCAGAGAACAGTTCTGTTTGAAATGTGCTAACATTACCGTCCTCAAGCGGCACCACCCGCGTAATTCCTTTTCTTCCAGTTCCAAGGACAACTTTCCACATCGTTTTAATTGTCAGATTAGCTGAAATTCAATTAAAAACTCAAGGAGCCAGTATAATACAGTGGTTTTATCGGTGTAGCTGGAGAATAGCAGTGCAGGTAATACGCTCTGTATCTGAGCATCTTCTAATCAGAGACTCAGAGACCTTTTCTGGGTTTGGAGAGGGCTTCAGCTCTGCGTGGCGCTGCCCTGCCTGCCTGTGAGCCTGTAAACAAATTAGCGCCCTGATCAAAAACCTGACATGATATAGCTTTCTAGCGCGCTGTCTGTCAAGTCCAATGTTCCTCTGATGCTCCCGGGACCCCAGGGATGAGGTCTAGCTTCTTTTTAGAACAGAGGAGAGCCTCATCGTGCCTCAAAGAGACACACTTCTTCCCCATCGCAATTAGCTGTGAAAAGCAATTTCATGCCCAGATTGAAAGAGAAGCCTGTCCGAAGGCCACAGTGACACTCCTTATGCACAGGTGTCTTATACAAATATGGTATGGAATATCACCCTAACATGCAGTTTTGCCAACACAGTCCGCTAGCCAACTTTTATGGTATAGCTAGATTAGATTATTGCACATGTACATGGCATTTGGACAACAATTATCGTAAGTATAAAAAACCTGTTGTCACGGTTTACTACGCCAGAACCCAGAAGCAGACCAGGACAAGGTACTTAGAGAAAAAGGTGAGTGTTTATTAATTGACTCCCGAGTGAGGCTGAATAATCCAGGGACAGAGCGGGTGGCGTGGATGGGTTGTTGAGGGTGCAGTGGTAGGTCCAGACATGGCTCGGCAGCCGCCGACCATCAGGCAGAGGTTGGGTGAAGGTTCCGGGTGAGAGACTGCAGACAGAACAAAACGGAGGTGAGTACACAGCAAATCAACAAGGTGCAAAACAACAAAAACTAACGCTAGAACTCAAGGCTGATACGCTGACAAACATACTGTTCATGGCTAACGATCCGGCAGGAACTGGATGTTCGGCCAGAGCCTAAGAAGGGTGATGATCAGGACCAGGTGTGCAGATTGCTGATGGGATGCAGGTGCGGAAAACAAGAGCGCTCGGGCGTTCCCGAACCTCGGGAAACTGGAGATTACGAACAGGAACACTGGCGTCACCAGACAGGACCCGACTCGACAGCCGGGATCGTTGCAGTACCCCCTCCGACGCAACGCCACCGGGCGGACTCCCGGAGCGCCAGGATGGAGGCGGTAGAAGTCACTGATGAGGTCCGCGTCTAGGACCTGTCGCCGCGAATCCAACTTCCTCTCCTCAGACCATACCCTCCCAGTCCACGAGATACTGGAAACCCCGGCCCCGCCGTCTGGAATCCATGATGCGCCGCACCGTGTGGCAGGACCACCTCCGATCATCCGAGGAGGAGGAGGAGGAGGCGGAGGGAGGCAACAGAGGACTGAGGAGGACAGGCTTGAGGCAGGAGACATGAAAGGTGGGATGGACTCTGAGCGTCTCGGTAGTTTGAGTCGAACTGCCACTGGATTGATCACCTTCTCCACCACAAACGGACCAATGAACTTCGGTAACAACTTCCTAGACTCAGTCCGTAACGGAAGATCCCGTGTGGCCAACCAAACCCTATCTCCGATGGTATAGGTGGGAAAGGGGATCCGGCGACGATTCGCCTGGAGCTGATACCGGTCCGAAACTCCAAGGAGTGCCTTTCTGGCCCGATGCCAGGTCCGGTGGCAACGACGAATATGGGCCTGAACCGAAGGCACTGAGAGCTCCTTCTCCTGAGAAGGAAACAGGGGAGGTTGGTAGCCATACAGGCACTGGAAGGAAGACATCCCAGTGGCAGATGTAGGAAGAGTATTGTGGGCATACTCAACCCAAGGCAACTGAGAGACCCAGGAGGTGGGGTTGGAAGAGATCAGACAGCGTAGCGTGGATTCCATCTTCTGGTTGGCTCTCTCCGCCTGACCATTGGATTGGGGTGAAAACCAGATGTGAGACTGACTGTAGCTCCAATGGCCAAACAGAAGGACTTGACAGCAGAGGTAAACTGAGGGCCACGGTCGGAAATCGATATCACTGGGCAAACCGTGGACCCTGAAAACCTCCCCTAACCAGGATCTCGGACGTCTCCGAGGCAGAGGGAAGCTTGGCAATAGGCACAAAGTGGGCGAACTTGCTGAATCTGTCCACGATCGTCAGAACGACCGTGTTCCCCTCAGAAGCGGGCAACCCAGTGACGAAGTCCAGGGCCAGATGGACCATGGTCGCCGGGGAATAGGGAAGGGGGTGAAGTAGTCCAGAGCTGGGCCGATTGGTACTCTTATTCTGCGCACACACTGGACAGGCAGCAACAAACCCCGAGTATCCTCTCGGCCATGGCAGGCCACCAAAACGTCTGCGAAGAAACGCCATTGTCCGAGCCACGCCAGGGTGACAAGCCATCTTGCTGGCGTGGGACCATTTGAGGACAGCAGGACGAACCGACTCAGGCACAAACAACCGACCGGTGGACCGTTACCGGGACCGGGCTGAGTCCGGCGGGCCGCCAGCACCTCCTCCTCAATCTTCCACATAACTGCTCCCACGACGCAGTTCCCGGGGGAGAATTGTCTCGGTCTTGGGCCCACTCTCCTCCGTCTTGGAGAACATCCGGGACAAGGCGTCCGCCTTGCCGTTCTTAGATCCAGGTCGGAACGTCAGGGCAAACTTGAATCGTCCGAAAAACAACGCCCACCTGGCCTGACGGGGAGTTGAGACGTTTAGCCGATTGCACGTAAGCAAGATTCTTGTGGTCAGTCCAGACAATAAACGGTTGCTCCGCCTCCAACCAGTGGCGCCACTCCTCCAAGGCAAGTTTCACCGCGAAGCTCCCGGTTACCCACATCGTAATTCCTCTCCGCAGGCGGCGACTTAGAGTAGTAGGCGCAGGGATGGAGTTTACTGTCCGTGGAGCATCGCTGCGACAGGATGGCGCCAACTCCCACATCAGACGCGGACCACTTCAACGACGAACTGACGGCCCGTGTCCGGTTGAGAGAGAATCGGTGCGTTGGTGAATCGCCTCTTCAAATCCAGAAACGCTTCGATCCGCTCCGGATTCCACTTGCGAAGGTCCTGATACTGGAAGTCAAGGCAGTTAACGGAGCGGCCACACGGCTGTAATCCCGGATGAATCTCTGCGGTAGAAATTCGCAAACCCCAAAAATCTCTGGAGCTGCACTCGCACCGGGCTGGGCCCATTCCAGAACCGCTCTAACCTTCTCCTGGTCCATCCTAATCTCTCCCCTGGAGATGATGTACCCGAGAAAGGATGTCGTGTGGGCGTGAAACTCGCACTTCTCGGCCTTCACGAACAGGCGATTCTCCAACAATCGCTGCAGAACCTGCCGGACATGCTGGACGTGGTCGGGAAGGTTCCTTCGAGAAGATCAGAATGTCATCCAGGTAAACAAACACAAAGAGACACGATCATATCTCTCAGGACGCCGTTCACCATACTCTGGAATACCGCTGGAGCATTGGTCGTCCAAACGGCATCACCTGATACTCGAAGCGACCCATCGGGTGTATTGAAACCCGTCAACCACTCGTCCCCCTCTCTGATCCGGACCAGGTGATACGCATTGCGGGTCTAGCTTGGTGAACACCGTAGCACCCTGTAAGGAGTCGAAGGCAGAACTCATCAAGGGCAGGGGATACTTGTTCTTGACCGTGATGTCATTCAACCCCGATAATCAATACACGGTCGAAGAGAGCCATCCTTCACCCACAAAGAAGAATCCTGCCCCCGGGGGTGATGACGAGGGACGAACGAGACCAGCAGCTAGGGACTCCTTGATGTAGGTCTCCAACGCCTCACGTTCAGGTCGGGAGATACTGTATAACCTTCCCTTGGGGTAGACAGCTCCAGGGACCAGGTTGATGGCACAATCATATGGTCGGTGGGGAGGGAGTGACAGAGCCTTCTGCTTACTGAAAACTTTCCCCAAATCGTGATATGTCTCGGGAACCAGGGACAAATCTGGGGGTTTAGCCTCAATCACCTGACTGGGAACCGAATGGGCAGGCAGTCTTGAGACAGTTAGCATGACAATCAAGGCTCCAACCGTTACCTTGCCCCGTCACCCAATCGAACGTGGGATTGTGTTCCTTCAGCCAGGGGTATCCAAGGACCAGAGGAACATGGGAAGACGGCAGAATGAAGAATGAAATCATCTCAGAATGATTCCCCGACAAGCGCATCTTAACCGGTTCAGTCCTGCCATCGTGATACGTGCCAGACTACTGCCGCTCAGAGTGGTCGCTTTAATGGCTTCCGGCAATTGCTCCTTGGAAAGCCCCAGCTGTTCCACCAACTCGGCATCAAGAAAGCTTCCATCGGCACCTGAATCGATAAAAGCGTTAAGCGCTAAGCTCTGATTCCTGTTCACAAGGGTAGCCGGGAAACGGGTCTGACAGAGGTACTGAGAGGTTGAAACTGGCTCGCTAAAAGTCCTCCCAACTTTAGCGAGCCGGGCAGTTTGACGACCGCCGGGAACAGGTGGAGATGTAATGTCCCGAGCTACCACAGTAGAGGCAGCAGTTGGTCTGACGTCTATGTTGACGCTCCTCCTTGGTTAACCCATGCCGCCCCCACTTGCATGGGTTCAGAATCGGGAGAGAGGACCTCTCCACTAATCCATTGTGGTGGAGAATGATCGACGTGTTCTGGTCCACCACCCGACCGACTGGGAACTGAGAAGCTGATCGATTGGACGGACCCCATTGCTTCTCCCTCCTTCGCTCTCGGACTCGATTATCCACCCGAATAGACAAGGCTACCAAGCTGTCCAGGTCACTAGGCTCGGATAGGAGATCAACTCATCCTTGAGCTGCTCCGACAGACCCTGGTAAAAGGCCGCTTGCAGAGACTCCTCGTTCCACCCACTCTCCACAGCCAACGCCTTGAACTCGATCACGAAGTCGGCCACGCGCAGTTCCTTGGTGAAGCGAAAACAGGCGCCTAGCTGCGTCCTCCCCTCGGACGGAATGGTCGAAGAGCTTCCTCATCTCGGCCGTGAACCCCTGGTATGAAGCCATGCAGGGGTCTTGTCGCTCCCAAACGGCTGAAGCCCACTCCAGCGCTCGACCACGCAGCAACGCAATCACAAAGGCTATCCTAGCCTTGTCTGTGGCATAAGAGTAGGGCTGTAGATCGAACACTAATCCACACTGCATAAGGAAGGAACGGCATCTTCCCAGCTCCCCCTCATATCTATCCGGCGCGGAACCTCGGGCTCACGGAAGGACACAGCTCCCGAAGCGGCAGGCGAGATGGGTGAAACCGGTAGTGGATCCTCCACCGGAAACTTGCGTTGGTTCTGGACCTCCGTCAGACCGGTAGAAAGGTTCCGAACTGACACGCGATCTCCTGTAGTACCGTGCTATGATGGCCCAACATCTTCTCCTGATGGGTAATGGCATGGCAAACAGAGTCCAGGTCCGCTGGGTTCATTACTGGCCGGATCGTTCTGTCACGGTTTACTACGCCAGAACCCAGAAGCAGACCAGGACAAGGTACTTAGAGAAAAGGTGAGTGTTTATTAATTGACTCCCGAGTGAGGCTGAATAATCCAGGGACAGAGCGGGTGGCGTGGATGGGTTGTTGAGGGTGCAGTGAGGTCCAGACATGGCTCGGCAGCCGCCGACCATCAGGCAGAGGTTGGGTGAAGGTTCCGGGTGAGAGACTGCAGACAGAACAAAACGGAGGTGAGTACACAGCAAATCAACAAGGTGCAAAACAACAAAAACTTAACGCTAGAACTCAAGGCTGATACGCGACAAACATACTGTTCATGGCTAACGATCCGGCAGGAACTGGATGTTCGGACAGGAGCCTAAGAAGGGTGATGATCAGGACCAGGTGTGCAGATTGCTGATGGGATGCAGGTGCGGAAAACAAGAGCGCTCCCCGGAGCGTTCCCGAACCCCTCGGGAAACTGGAGATTACGAACAGGAACACTCGTCACCAGGACAGGACCCGACTCAGACAGCCGGGATCGATACACCTGTCCTCTCC
>NW_025539224.1:0-14110 GCF_020615455.1 Coregonus clupeaformis
TATTGTCATATTATTTACACAGTCATTATTTTCAGACTAGTTCATGTTCACATTCCATTTGGCATGCAGATATCCAGTGGATGATGGTTTCACAATAGAAAACATTTTCCTCTGTAAATAAATATAATATCAATCAAATAATATTGAATATTGATCCCTAATATCCAGTGATTACAGCTGGTTTATCTGTAGATACTCTACCTGACTGTGAAGCTGAGATGTGAGCTGTTTATCCCCAGACCAGACCAGACCAGACTAGACCAGATTAGACCAGACCAGAACAGTGTGTGGTAGTATTCCAGTATGACTGAAGCTCTGTAGAAGAACATGATGTGGACAGCTCTCTTATAAACTCTCTAAGCCATCCCCCACCTGCTGGACTCCTCCCCTTTATAACCAGGACACCCCTCTGTAAACGCACACACACACACACACACACACACACACATGGTTCCTGTGCACACACACACACACACACACACACAGAAAGAAACGCTGGTCTGGAGGTCTGTAGTGTTACAGTGAAATGTCATCTCTAAAGGCTGTCTGGAGGTCTGTAGTGTTACAGTGAAATATCATCTCTAAAGGCTGTCTGGAGGTCTGTATTGTTACAGTGAAATGTCATCTCTAAAGCCTGTCTGGCCACAGATACAGTGGAGGTGTTTGATGTAGCAGCAGAATCCCTCCTCCCTCTTCCTCCTCCCCCCTCCTTCTCTCCCTCGCTCCTCATCCTGTCCCCCCCCCCACCTCCCCGCTCCTCCTCCTCTTCCTCCAGAACTACGTTCCTGAAGCCTACTGTAATCATCTGTGGAACATCTGGGCTCTGCCTGCAGTCCAGCCCAGCCAGCTCCGACCGCTCTCTAATACCCTTTTTACACTACTGAGTTGAACCGAACCGAGCCGAGACAAGCTGAGCTGAACTCAGCTGCGCTGGCCTGGTTCTGCATCCAACCACCATAGTTGCTGGAACAATCCTGCAAATGACAATGTGAAACTAAAATATCTGAGCCAGCTCAGTAGGTTTCAGGTTGGCATGATAGTGTGAAAAGGGTCTGATATCTGAGCCAGCTCAGTAGGGTTCAGGTTGGCATGATAGTGTGAAAAGGGTCTGAGACTGTCAAGAGTAAAGCCGTTAACCCAGTCTCACAACCAGGGAGTCACATACACACACTGACAGCTCATAAAGTTCTAATCAGGAGATTATTCAGCAGTAAACATAGGAGAATAACACCTTACATCATTGTTTGGGCCGAGTCTGAATCATGTGATGGAGAAATGAAACATGTAAAAAACTACACTGTATACACTGTTCATGTTCGCAGAAAATAAGACACTCTGTTACTGTCATGTTGTTGCAGTTTCCATGGTTATACACAGTGTTGCCTGATATTCCAGATGATGTAATACCCTATAGTTCAATTAAAGATCCCATGGAGTTAACCTAAGATCATGACTAAAACCAGTACTGAAACACACAGCTTGGTTATTACTCATGGTAGCATGTGATCATCCTGTCACCGTTATAAATGGATCTAATGATCTTGACATAACATGCTTCAATCCAAACATTACCGTCCCAGAAAAACAGAAATTCGTTCCCTCTGGTGCTGGGCTGAGGAGAGGAGAGGCCAGTCTGTCGCCAGCCAGCCCAGTAAGGGCCAGCCCGGGGCCTGAGCCAGCTGGGTCTGGAGATGGGGGAATAAGCCCCTGAAGAGCAGAGAGCCATCATGGAGTAGTGAGAAGAGATCCATGACTCCTGTGAGATATATCATTAGTCTTCTGTGTTTCTAGACTCTAAAATGTTATAAACAGGTGTTAACCTAACATCATGACAGGTGTAGGAACATTTGGATAGAGAAAAATAAGAAAACGTTGTGATTCAATTCCATCTCACCAGTGAACAACATTGATGTATTGGAATATTACAGACCAATGCTCTCTCTGGGACAGTGTGGGTTCCCCAGGAAGAACAGTTGAATGTTGACATTAACCTTTTTTGACACAGGAACCAAAGCACTGACTGGAATCAAAAGATTTGTTCCTAACAGAGACTATAAAATAGACCATTTATCAGTGAAACACAGTCTCTATTGAAGTAGCAGGTGGAAGGGAAACATGTTGCCAGCCTCCATCACTTCTAATAGCAGGTGGAGGGGAAATATGTTGCCAGCCTCCATCACTTCTAATAGCAGGCAGAAGGGAAACATGTTGCCAGCCTCCATCACTTCTAATAGCAGGTGGAGGGGAAACATGTTGCCAGCCTCTATCACTTCTAATAGCAGGTGGAGGGGAAACATGTTGCCAGCCTCCATCACTTCTAATAGCAGGTGGAAGGGAAACATGTTGCCAGCCTCCATCACTTCTAAGAGCAGGTGGAGGGGAAACATGTTGCCAGCCTCCATCACTTCTAATAGCAGGTGGAAGGGAAACATGTTGCCAGCCTCCATCACTTCTAATAGCAGGTGGAGGGGAAATATGTTGCCAGCCTCCATCACTTCTAATAGCAGGTGGAAGGGAAACATGTTGCCAGCCTCCATCACTTCTAATAGCAGGTGGAGGGGAAACATGTTGTCAGCCTCCATCACTTCTAATAGCAGGTGGAAGGAAACATGTTGTCAGCCTCCATCACTTCTAATAGCAGGTGGAAGGGAAACATGTTGCCAGCCTCCATCACTTCTAATAGCTGGCAGAAGGGAAACATGTTGCCAGCCTCCATCACTTCTAAGAGCAGGTGGAGGGGAAACATGTTGCCAGCCTCCAACACTTCTAAGAGCAGGTGGAGGGGAAACATGTTGCCAGCCTCCATCACTTCTAATAGCAGGTGGAAGGGAAACATGTTGCCAGCCTCCATCACTTCTAATAGCAGGTGGAGGGGAAACATGTTGCCAGCCTCCATCACTTCTAATAGCAGGTGGAAGGGAAACATGTTGCCAGCCTCCATCACTTCTAATAGCAGGTTGAGGGGAAACATGTTGTCAGCCTCCATCACTTCTAATAGCAGGTGGAAGGGAAACATGTTGTCAGCCTCCATCACTTCTAATAGCAGGTGGAAGGGAAACATGTTGCCAGCCTCCATCACTTCTAATAGCAGGCAGAAGGGAAACATGATGCCAGCCTCCATCACTTCTAATAGCAGGCAGAAGGGAAACATGATGCCAGCCTCCATCACTTCTAAGAGCAGGTGGAGGGGAAACATGTTGCCATCCTCCATCACTTCTAATAGCAGGTGGAAGGGAAACATGTTGCCAGCCTCCATCACTTCTAATAGCAGGTGGAGGGGAAACATGTTGCCAGCCTCCATCACTTCTAATAGCAGGTGGAAGGGAAACATGTTGCCAGCCTCCATCACTTCTAATAGCAGGTTGAGGGGAAACATGTTGTCAGCCTCCATCACTTCTAATAGCAGGTGGAAGGGAAACATGTTGTCAGCCTCCATCACTTCTAATAGCAGGTGGAAGGGAAACATGTTGCCAGCCTCCATCACTTCTAATAGCAGGCAGAGGGGAAACATGATGCCAGCCTCCATCACTTCTAATAGCAGGCAGAAGGGAAACATGATGCCAGCCTCCATCACTTCTAAGAGCAGGTGGAGGGGAAACATGTTGCCAGCCTCCATCACTTCTAATAGCAGGCAGAAGGGAAACATGTTGCCAGCCTCCATCACTTATTAAGACCAAAGGATTACAAACTATCTTATGATGATTTATCACAGAAAAGTGTTTACTGTAATTGAATGTCCAGTGATTACAACAACAACAATTTTTGGTCAAAGCTTTTAAGGTAATTTGCAAGCACAATATAGCCCGTTTGACTGCAGTAAGGTTATTCTACTGGCAGAATATTCCTCTACTGAGAGACCAGAGATGTAGCAGCCAGATAGAACCCATTCCATGCAGCCATATGCTGTAGAAATAACCTGATCCCTTTTATCACTGTGCAGGAATCTGACTGGACAGTACTGAAATGAGCACCACAGCTTCACACACGCACAGCTTCACACACACACACACACACACACACACACACACACACACACACACACACACACACACACACACACACACACACACACACACACACACACACACACACACACACACACACACACACACACACACGCACACACACACACACACACACACACACACACACACACACACACACACACACACACACACACATACACACACACACACACACAACATTATCATTCCATCCACCAGCCACAGTGGTATACTATGAATACCAGCACACAACTTACAGCTGAAATCACATACCTGTTGATCAAACAAGCTAACGGTTTAGTCTTTAACTGACAACACATACAGTGGGGAGAACAAGTATTTGATACACTGCCGATTTTGCAGGTTTTCCTACTTACAAAGCATGTAGAGGTCTGTAATTTTTATCATAGGTACACTTCAACTGTGAGAGACGGAATCTAAAACAAAAATCCAGAAAATCACATTGCATGATTTTTAAGTAATTCATTTGCATTTTATTGCATGACATAAGTATTTGATACATCAGAAAAGCAGAACTTAATATTTGGTACAGAAACCTTTGTTTGCAATTACAGAGATTTCCTGTAGGTCTTGACCAGGTTTGCACACACTGCAGCAGGGATTTTGGCCCACTCCTCCATACAGACCTTCTCCAGATCCTTCAGGTTTCGGGGCTGTCGCTGGGCAATACGGACTTTCAGCTCCCTCCAAAGATTTTTTATTGGGTTCAGGTCTGGAGACTGGCTAGGCCACTCCAGCACCTTGAGATGCTTCTTACGGAGCCACTCCTTAGTTGCCCTGGCTGTGTGTTTCGGGTCGTTGTCATGCTGGAAGACCCAGCCACATTTACATTAACATTACATTTACGTCATTTAGCAGACGCTCTTATCCAGAGCGACTTACAGTTAGTGAGTGTCAGAACGCTGAGTGTGGATGTGGTGCAGGGAATCAAAGGCAGGCACAAAGGTGTTCGTCAACAGTCTTTAGTAGTCAAAATGAACTCCAAACAGGAGAAATAGCCAACCCAACCGGGAGGCAAGAGCGACTAAACGCACACACACAACAGTGCGTAAAACAAGAAAAGGCGCACGCAGTGCGGACTCTCAATAAACACAGTATGAGAGAAAAACCCCATCAACATGAAAACAGCTGACAAAAACAATCACACATAACACCTGACCCAACATACGAAACTTAAATAGGGAACACAATCAAACACTAACAAGGGACAGGTGTTACAAACAGACAAAACCAAACAAACATGAAACATCGAACGGTGGCAGCTAGTACTCCGGGGACGACGACCGCCGAAGCCTGCCCGAACAAGGAGGAGGGGCAGCCTCGGCCGAAACCGTGACAGTACCCCCCCCTTGACGCGCGGCTCCAGCCGTGCGCCGACCCCGGCCTCGGGGACGACCAGGACGATGCGGAGCAGGGCGCGTAGGATGACCCCGATGGAACTCGGTCAGCAGGGACTGGTCTAATATGTCCCTCCTCGGCACCCAGCACCGCTCCTCCGGGCCGTACCCCTCCCACTCCACGAGATATTGAAGACCCCCATCCGGCGTCTCGAATCAAGGATGGACCTCACAGTGTACGCCGGAGCCCCCTCGATGTCCAACGGGGGCGGAGGAGTCTCCTCTATCTCATACTCCTGGAGTGGACCAGCTACCACCGGCCTGAGGAGAGACACATGGAACGAGGGGTTAATATTCCTATAATCAATAGGCAGTTCTAACCTGTAACACACCTCGTTCAACCTCCTCAGGACTTTGAATGGCCCCCACAAACCGCCGACCCAGCTTCCGGCAGGGCAGGCGGAGGGGCAGGTTTCTGGTCGAGAGCCAGACTCGATCTCCAGGTGCGTACACAGGCCCCTCACTGCGGTGGAGATCGGCGCTCGTTTTCTGCCGACGGATGGCCCGCTGCAGATGTACGTGGGCAGCGTTCCATGTCTCCTCCGAGCGCCGCACCCACTCATCCACCGCAGGGGCCTCGATCTGGCTCTCGTGCCAAGGTGCCAGAACCGGCTGGTACCCTAACACACACTGGAAAGGGGTTAGTTGGGTGGAGGAGTGGCGGAGAGAGTTCTGTGCCATCTCGGCCCAAGGAACGTATCTCGCCCACTCCTCCGGCCGGCCCTGGCAATAAGACCTCAGAAACCTACCCACATCCTGGTTAACACGTTCAACCTGCCCATTACTCTCCGGATGGTAACCCGAGGTAAGGCTTACCGAAACCCCCAACCGTTCCATAAACGCTCTCCACACTCTGGAGGTGAACTGGGGGCCTCGATCAGACACTATATCCTCGGGTACCCCGTAATGCCGGAAGACATGGGTAAACAGAGCCTCAGCGGTCTGTAGGGCAGTGGGTAGACCCGGCATGGGAAGGAGACGACAGGCCTTCGAGAACCGATCCACAACGACCAGGATGGTAGTATTCCCCTGTGAGGGTGGAAGGTTGGTAACAAAATCCACCGAGAGGTGGGACCAGGGTCGTTGTGGAACGGGCAGGGGTTGTAGCTTACCCCTGGGCAAATGTCTGGGCGCCTTACACTGGGCACACACCGAACAGGAGGAGACATAAATCCTCACATCCCTGGCTAACGTTGGCCACCAGTACTTAGTGCTAAGGCAGTGAACTGTCCGGCCGATACCTGGATGTCCAGAGGAGGGGGACGTATGAGCCCAATAAAAGAGACGATCGCGTACCTCGGGCGGAACGTACGTCCGACCCACTGGACACTGTGGAGGACTTGGGTCGGTGCGTAACGCCCGCTCGATCTCGGCATCAACCTCCCATACCACCGGTGCAACCAGACAAGACTCTGGTAGTATGGGAGTGGGCTCAACGGACCTCTCCTCCGAGTCATACCGCCGAGACAGGGCATCTGCCTTCCCGTTCTGGGACCCAGGGATGTAAGTAATTTTAAACACAAACCGGGCTAGAAACATAGTCCAGCGGGCCTGGCGAGGATTCAGTCTCCTAGCTGCCCGGATGTATTCCAGGTTACGGTGGTCAGTTAGAATGAGGAAAGGGTGTTGAGCCCCCTCAAGCCAATGCCGCCACACCTTTAGGGCCTGTACCACAGCTAACAGCTCCCTGTCTCCTACGTCATAATTCCGCTCTGCCGGACTGAGCTTTTTAGAATAAAAGGCACAGGGACGGAGTTTAGGTGGTGTGCCAGACCGTTGGGAGAGAACGGCCCCTATACCGGCCTCTGACGCGTCTACCTCTACCTGGAAAGGTAAAGAGGGATCCGGATGTGCCAACACCGGCGCCGAGGTAAACAGGTCCTTCAGTTTCCCAAAAGCCCTGTCCGCCTCAGCTGACCACCGCAAGCGCACCGGACCCCCCTTCAACAGAGACGTTATGGGAGCTGCCACCTGTCCAAAACCCCGGATAAACCTCCGGTAATAATTCGCAAAACCCAAGAACTGTTGCACCTCCTTCACAGTGGTTGGGGTCTGCCAATTACGCACAGCTGACACCCGGTCCACCTCCATCTTCACCCCTGACGTAGACAACTGATAACCCAGAAAGGAGACCGACTTCTGAAAGAACAGACATTTCTCTGCCTTGACATATAGGTCATGCTCCAACAGCCTCCTCAATACTCGGCGCACCAGGGCTACATGCTCTGCTCGGGTAGGACTGTACACCAGAATATCGTCTATGTACACGACTACTCCCTGTCCCTGCATGTCCCGGAAAATCTCATCGACGAAGGATTGGAAGACTGAGGGAGCATTCATTAACCCATATGGCATGACGAGATACTCGTAATGTCCGGAGGTCGTGCTAAACGCTGTCTTCCATTCATCGCCCTCTCTAATGCGCACTAAGTTATATGCGCTCCTGAGATCCAATTTTGTGAAGAACTGAGCACCGTGTAATGACTCCGTCATAGTCGCAATCAGAGGAAGTGGATAGCTGTACTTCACCGTAATCTGATTGAGACCGCGGTAATCAATACACGGGCGCAGACCTCCATCCTTTTTCTTCACAAAAAAGAAACTCGAGGAAGCGGGTGAAGTGGAGGGCCGTATGTATCCCTGTCTCAGAGACTCAGCGATGTAAGTTTCCATTGCCTTCCTCTCCTCTTGAGACAAGGGATACACATGGCTCCGCGGGAGAGCTGCTCCTGACTGGAGATCTATCGCACAATCCCCCAGTCTATGAGGTGGCAGCTGCGCCGCCCTAGTTTTACTAAACACCAGTTTCAAATCCTCATACTCGGGGGGAATATGCAGTGCTGGCATTAGATTCGGACTTTCCACCGAGGTCGCCCCTATGGAAACACCCAGACACCGCCCCTCACACTGGGCAGACCACCCTTTAAGAGCTTTCTCTCGCCACGAAATAGTAGGGTCATGGGTCATCAACCAGGGAAGCCCCAGCACCACCGGATACGCAGGAGAGTCAATCAGATAGAGCTGAATCGTTTCCTCATGACCCTCCTGCGCCATCATCTTAAGGGGTGCCGTGACCTCCCTAATCAACCCAGATCCTAACGGACGGCTATCTAGGGCATGAACAGGGAAAGGCTTATCAACGGGAAGGAGAGGAATCCCTAACTCTACACAGAACTGGCGATCTACAAAATTCCCAGCTGCGACTGAATCTACTAGCGCCTTATGCTGGGAACGAGGTGCAACCTGTGGAAAACAAACAGGCAAGGTTAGGTGAACGACAGAAAGCTCTGGGTAAGTAGGGCGCCTACTCACCTGGGGGGACCCCCCAATGCGTGGCCTGCCTTCTCCTCCACCGGGGGACCCTCCCCAACACCTAGCCGCGGTGTGCCCTCCACGGCCACAGTTAGTGCAGGGAACAGCCCCCCTCGGGTTCCTATTCCTCCGTTCTCTAGCGCCAGCACCCCCGAGCTCAATAGGGCTCGGCTCGGAGGTGCTGGAGGGTGAAATGGGCGAACCCCACCCGGGACGTCCACGGGTGGCGAGCAGGGTGTCCAGCCGAATGGCCATGTCGACAAGTTGGTAAAACGACAACGAGGTGTCCCTGCACGCCAACTCTCTCTGGACGTCCTCCCGGAGGCTGCAACGGAAGTGGTCTATGAGGGCCCGCTCATTCCACCCTGCATCTGCCGCTAGAGTCCGGAATTCCAGAGCAAAGTCCTGGGCGCTCCTCATCCCCTGTCGGAGGTAGAACAGACGCTCCCCCGCCGCCTTCACTTCTGGTGGATGGTCAAACACGGCACGGAAGCGGCGGGAGAACTCCGCATAGGTAGTGGTAGCGGCGTCCATTCTCCTCCATTCGGCGTTGGCCCACTCCAACGCCTTGCCGGTGAGACAGGAGATGAGGGCGGAGACGCTCTCGTGTCCCGAGGGCGCCGGGTGTACGGTGGCGAGGTAGAGCTCCACTTGCAGCAGGAACCCTTGACACCCGGCAGCGGAGCCGTCGTACGCCCTCGGGAGCAAGAGCCGAATCCCACTGGTTTCCGGAAGTTGGACAGGAGGACTGACCGATGGGGATGGTCCGGTAGGTGGGGCCGTGGGTACCCCGCTGTTCTCCCATCGGTGGAGAGTGTTCATCACCCGCTCCAGGGCATGACCGATCTGGTTATCCGGTCCTCCTGCCCACGAAGACGGTCCTCCATGCTCTCTGTTGGCGCGGTTGCTCCTGCTGATTCCATGGGTGATGTGTGATTCTGTCAGAACGCTGAGTGTGGATGTGGTGCAGGGAATCAAGCGCAGGCACAAAGGTGTTCGTCAACAGTCTTTAGTAGTCAAAATGAACTCCAAACAGGAGAAATAGCCAACCCAACCGGGAGGCAAGAGCGACTAAACGCACACACACAACAGTGCGTAAAACAAGAAAAGGCGCACGCAGTGCGGACTCTCAATAAACACAGTATGAGAGAAAAACCCCATCAACATGAAAACAGCTGACAAAAACAATCACACATAACACCTGACCCAACATACATAACTTAAATAGGGAACACAATCAAACACTAACAAGGGACAGGTGTTACAAACAGACAAAACCAAACAAACATGAAACATCGAACGGTGGCAGCTAGTACTCCGGGGACGACGACCGCCGAAGCCTGCCCGAACAAGCAGGAGGGGCAGCCTCGGCCGAAACCGTGACAGTGAGTGCATACATTCTTTTTATTTTTTCATACCCCCCGTGGGAATCGAACCCACAACCCTGGCATTGCAAACGCCATGCTCTACCAACTGAGCTACATCCCTGCCGGCCATTCCCTCCCCTACCCTGGGCCAATTGTGCGCCGCCCCATGGGTCTCCCGGTCGCGGCCGGCTACGACAGAGCCTGGATTCTAACCAGGATCTCTAGTGGCACAGCTAGCACTGCGATGCAGTGCCTTAGACCACTGCGCCACTCGGGAGCCACGACCCATCTTCAATGCTCTTACTGAGGAAAGGAGGTTGTTGGCCAAGATCTCGCGATACATGGCCCCATCCATCCTCCCCTCAATACGGTGCAGTCGTCCTGTCCCCTTTGCAGAAAAGCATCCCCAAAGAATGATGTTTCCACCTCCATGCTTCACGGTTGGGATGGTGTTCTTGGGGTTGTACTCATCCTTCTTCTTCCTCCAAACACGGCGAGTGGAGTTTAGACCAAAAAGCTATATTTTTGTCTCATCAGACCACATGACCTTCTCCCATTCCTCCTCTGGATCATCCAGATGGTCATTGGCAAACTTCAGACGGGCCTGGACATGCGCTGGCTTGAGCAGGGGGACATTGCGTGCGCTGCAGGATTTTTATCCATGACGGCGTAATGTGTTACTAATGGTTTTCTTTGAGACTGTGGTCCCAGCTCTCTTCAGGTCATTGACCAGGTCCTGCCGTGTAGTTCTGGGTTGATCCCTCACCTTCCTCATGATCATTGATGGCCCACAAGGTGAGATCTTGCATGGAGCCCCAGACCGAGGGTGATTGACCGTCATCTTGAACTTCTTCCATTTTCTAATAATTGCGCCAACAGTTGTTGCTTTCTCACCAAGCTGCTTGCCTATTGTCCTGTAGCCCATCCCAGCCATGTGCAGGTCTACAATTTTATCCCTGATGTCCTTACACAGCTCTCTGGTCTTGGCCATTGTGGAGAGGTTGGAGTCTGTTTGATTGAGTGTGTGGACAGGTGTCTTTTATACAGGTAACAAGTTCAAACAGGTGCAGTTAATACAGGTAATGAGTGGAGAACAGGAGGGCTTCTTAAAGAAAAACTAACAGGTCTGTGAGAGCCGGAATTCTTACTGGTTGGTAGGTGATCAAATACTTATGTCATGCAATAAAATGCAAATGAATTACTTAAAAATCATACAATGTGATTTTCTGGATGTTTGTTTTAGATTCCGTCTCTCACAGTTGAAGTGTACCTATGATAAAAATTACAGACCTCTACATGCTTTGTAAGTAGGAAAACCTGCAAAATTGGCAGTGTATCAGATACTTGTTCTCCCGACTGTACCTGTTGATCAAAAAAGCTAACGGTTTAGTCTTTAACTGACATCACATACCTGTTGATCAAACAAGCTAAGGGTTTAGTTTTTAACTGACATCACATACCTGTTGATCAAACAAGATAATGGTTTAGTCTTTAACTGACATCACATACCTGTTGATCAAACAAGCTAAGGGTTTAGTTTTTAACTGACATCACATACCTGTTGATCAAACAAGCTAAGGGTTTAGTCTTTAACTGACATCACATACCTGTTGATCAAACAAGCTAAGGGTTTAGTCTTTAACTGACATCACATACCTGTTGATCAAACAAGCTAAGGGATTAGTCTTTAACTGACATCACATACCTGTTGATCAAACAAGATAATGGTTTAGTCTTTAACTGACATCACATACCTGTTGATCAAACAAGATAATGGTTTAGTCTTTAACTGACATCACATACCTGTTGATCAAACAAGCTAAGGGTTTAGTTTTTAACTGACATCACATACCTGTTGATCAAACAAGCTAAGGGTTTAGTCTTTAACTGACATCACATACCTGTTGATCAAACAAGCTAAGGGATTAGTATTTAACTGACATCACATACCTGTTGATCAAACAAGATAATGGTTTAGTCTTTAACTGACATCACATACCTGTTGATCAAACAAGATAATGGTTTAGTCTTTAACTGACATCACATACCTGTTGATCAAACAAGATAATGGTTTAGTCTTTAACTGACATCACATACCAGTTGATCAAACAAGCTAAGGGTTTAGTCTTTAATTGACATCACATACCTGTTGATCAAACAAGATAATGGTTTAGTCTTTAACTGACATCACATACCTGTTGATCAAACAAGATAATGGTTTAGTCTTTAACTGACATCACATACCTGTTGATCAAACAAGATAATGGTTTAGTCTTTAACTGACATCACATACCTGTTGATCAAACAAGATAATGGTTTAGTCTTTAACTGACATCACATACCTTTTGATCAAACAAGATAATGGTTTAGTCTTTAACTGACATCACATACCTGTTGATCAAACAAGATAATGGTTTAGTCTTTAACTGACATCACATACCTGTTGATCAAACAAGCTAAGGCTTTAGTCTTTAACTGACATCACATACCTGTTGATCAAACAAGCTAAGGGTTTAGTCTTTAACTGACATCACATACCTGTTGATCAAACAAGCTAAGGGTTTAGTCTTTAACTGACATCACATACCTGTTGATCAAACAAGCTAAGGGTTTAGTCTTTAACTGACATCACATACCTGTTGATCAAACAAGCTAAGGGTTTAGTCTTTAACTGACATCACTTACCTGTTGATCAAACAAGCTAAGGGTTTAGTCTTTAACTGACATCACATACCTGTTGATCAAACAAGCTAAGGGTTTAGTCTTTAACTGACATCACTTACCTGTTGATCAAACAAGCTAAGGGTTTAGTCTTTAACTGACATCACATACCTGTTGATCAAACAAGCTAAGGGTTTAGTTTTTAACTGACATCACATACCTGTTGATCAAACAAGATAATGGTTTAGTCTTTAACTGACATCACATACCTGTTGATCAAACAAGCTAAGGGTTTAGTTTTTAACTGACATCACATACCTGTTGATCAAACAAGATAATGGTTTAGTCTTTAACTGACATCACATACCTGTTGATAAAAAAAGCTAACGGTTTAGTCTTTAACTGACATCACATACCTGTTGATCAAACAAGCTAAGGGTTTAGTTTTTAACTGACATCACATACCTGTTGATCAAACAAGATAATGGTTTAGTCTTTAACTGACATCACATACCTGTTGATCAAACAAGCTAAGGGTTTAGTTTTTAACTGACATCACATACCTGTTGATCAAACAAGCTAAGGGTTTAGTCTTTAACTGACATCACATACCTGTTGATCAAACAAGATAATGGTTTAGTCTTTAACTGACATCACATACCTGTTGATCAAACAAGATAATGGTTTAGTCTTTAACTGACATCACATACCTGTTGATCAAACAAGATCATGGTTTAGTCTTTAACCTACATCACATACCTGTTGATCAAACAAGATAATGGTTTAGTCTTTAACTGACATCACATACCTGTTGATCAAACAAGATAATGGTTTAGTCTTTAACTGACATCACATACCTGTTGATCAAACAAGATAATGGTTTAGTCTTTAACTGACATCACATACCTGTTGATCAAACAAGATAATGGTTTAGTCTTTAACTGACATCACATACCTGTTGATCAAACAAGCTAAGGCTTTAGTCTTTAACTGACATCACATACCTGTTGATCAAACAAGCTAAGGGTTTAGTCTTTAACTGACATCACATACCTGTTGATCAAACAAGCTAAGGGTTTAGTCTTTAACTGACATCACATACCTGTTGATCAAACAAGCTAAGGGTTTAGTCTTTAACTGACATCACATACCTGTTGATCAAACAAGCTAAGGGTTTAGTCTTTAACTGACATCACATACCTGTTGATCAAACAAGCTAAGGGTTTAGTCTTTAACTGACATCACTTACCTGTTGATCAAACAAGCTAAGGGTTTAGTCTTTAACTGACATCACATACCTGTTGATCAAACAAGCTAAGGGTTTAGTCTTTAACTGACATCACATACC
>NW_025539225.1:0-14088 GCF_020615455.1 Coregonus clupeaformis
AAGTACTGGTTTGGCAGGGGGACACGTTGGCACTGCAGGATTTGAGTTTGGCGTGCTTAGTGTGTTACTGATGGTAGGCGTTGTTAATTTGGTCCAGCTCTCTGCAGGTATTCACTAGGTCCGCCTGTGGTTCTGGGATTTTTGTCACTGCTCTGTGATATTTTGATTCCCACGGGTGAGATCTTTGCGTGGAGCCCCCAGATCGAGGGAGATTATCAGTGGTCTTGTATGTTTTCCATTTCCTAATAATTGCTCCTTGCTCAGTTGATTTCCTTCAAACCAAGCTGCTTACCTATTGCAGATTCAGTCTTCCCCAGCCTGGTGCAGGTCTCACAATTTTGTTTCTGGGTGTTTTTTGACAGCTCTTTCTGGATTTTCTTCAATTTGTCTGTCATAAAGTTGACGGGTACCTATGATGAAAATTACAGGCCTCTCTCATCTTTTGCGGAGAACATGCAACAATTGGTGGCTGATCAAATATTTTTTTCACTGCATATGGGAATAACGTAAAAATGTTGCCAGTATTTGGTGAAAGAACAGGCAATCGCCCACTCAAGATTGTTTTTAGTCAGAGACAGCCCTAATAAAATGTACATAAATAATTAGCCTACAAGTGAAAGGTATATGCTAGACTATACATATTGGCGTTAACCTCAGGTAGTCACAACGATACTGGGACATGAGGGAGGCGCCAGAAACTGCAGAAAAACTTTTAATGAGATGTTTATTTACAGTGAGGGAAAAAAGCATGATCTGCTGATTTTGTACGCTTGCCCACTGACAAAGACATGATCAGTTCATAATTTTAATGGTAGGTTTATTTTACAGTGGAGAGACAGAATAAAAAACAAAAAATCCAGAAAATGGTGTAAATGTTATAAATTGATTTGTAATTTAATGAGGGAAATAAGTATGATCCCTAAATGATTTAATACTTGGTGGCAAAACCCTTGTTGGCGATCACAGAGTAGACGCTTCTTTGTAGTTGGCCACCAGGTTTGCAAATATCCAGGAGGACTTTGGTCCCACTCCTCTTTGCAGATCTTCCTTAAGTCATTAAGGTTTCGAGGCTGACGCTTGGGCAACTCGAACCATCAGCCCCTCCACAGATTTTTTTATGGGATTAAGGTCTGCAGAGACTGGCTAGGCCACCCAGGACCTTAATGTGCTTCTTCTTGAGCCACTCCTTTGTTGCCTTGGTAGTGTGTTTGGGTAATTGTCATGTTGGAATATCCCATCCACGACTCCATTTTCAATGCCCTGGCTGAGGGAAGGGAGGGCCCTACCAAGATTTGACGGGTAATGGCCCCGCCCAATCGTCTTTGATGCGGTGGAAGTTGTCTGTTAGCGAAAAACACCCTCCGCAAAGCATACTGCGTTTCGACCTCCATGTTTGACGATGGTGGTCTTTGGGGTCATAGGCAGCATTCCTCCTCCTCCAAACACGGCGAGTTGAGCTGATGCCAAAGAGCTGATTTTGGTCTATCTGACCACAACACTTTCACCCAGTTCTCCTCTGAATCATTCAGATGTTCACAAGCAAACCTAGACGGGCCTGTATATGTGCGTTCTTGAGCAGGGGGACCTTATGGCGCTGCAGGATTTCAGTCCTTCACGGCGTAGTTACCAATGTTTTCTTGGTGACTATGGTTTCAGCTGCCTTGAGATCATTGACAAGATCCTCCTGTGAAATTCTGGGCTGATTCCCTCAATTGCTCTCATGATCCTTGCAACACAAGGGAGATCTTGGTATGAGCCCCAGGCCCAGGGAGATTGACAGGGTTTGTGTTTTTCATTTGCGAATAATCGCACCAACTGTTGTCAAATCTTTCCAAGCTGCTTAAGGGTTTGTAGCCCATTCCAAGCCTTGTGTAGGTCTAAAATCTTGTCCTGACATCTGGGAGAGCTGGTTGGCTGGAGAGTTTGAATCTGATTGATTGATTGTTTGTGAGGCAGAAGATAAGAACAAGCTGAGATTAGAGCACCCCTATTTAAGAGTGTGTCTTTGAACCCAGCTCGTTACCTGTATAAAAGACATACACTCTGGGAGCCAGACATTTTTCTGATTGAGATGGGCCAAATACTTATTTCCCCATTAAAATGCAAATCAATTTATTGGCATGGGATGTTGTTATTCTGTCTTTCACTGTTCAAATAAACCTACCATTAAAATTATAGACTGATCATTGTTTGTCAGTGGGCAACTTTTACAAAATCAGCAAGTGGATCAAATACTTATTTCTCACGTGTGTGTGTATGAGTATATATATATATATATATATATATATATATATATATATATATATATATATATATATATATATATATATATAGAGAGAGAGAGGGTTTATCGAGCTGCCGCGACTGGGAGACCCATGGGCGGCGCACACCCGCCCAGCATCGTCCAGGTTAGGGAAAGGAATGGCGGCAGGGATGTAGTGCCCAGTTGTAGAGTATGGGGTTTGTATGCAGGGTTGTGGGTTGATTCCCACAGGGCAGTATGAAAATATATGTATGACTCACTAACTGTAAGTCGCCGGATAAGAGTGTCTGCTAAATGACTAAAAATGTAAAAATGTAAATATATATGAGGCAATTAGATTTGTTATTGGGGAATGAATACCGGTAGTTGCACAACTGAATGAATTCAACCTAAATGCATCTCTCTTCCGCATTTAACCCAACCCCTCTGAATCAGAGAAGGGGGTTAATTTATGTCATGTCATCGCAGCCCAGGGGAGCAGTTGATGTTGGGGGGTTAACTGCCTTGCTCAAGGGCAGCAGAACGGCATATTTTTCCACCTTGCCGAAGCCAGATTTACCAGCCACTTCAGTCACTGGCCCAATGCTCTTAAATGCTTGGCTACTCCTTAATTAGGGATTGTTGCACACTGTGGTATATAGATAAAATGCACACATATTTTGTTCATTGTTCTAAAAAAAAGCTTTTTTTATTTTATTTGATTTTCCAGGGAAAATTGTGTGAGTATTCTCGAACAGTAAAAAGTAAATGCCAAACCCTAGTACAGATAATCATCAAGAGCTCTTTTGACTCTGGCAGAAAGCTATTCAATAAGGATGAATAGTAGTGAATTAATACAAGTATAACTTCATCACCTCATGTGCACTGCACAACAGAGACTCGACGATAGATATAGAATGCTATGGACTTAACAGCTCCTGCCATCTCCCGCTGTGCTATTTACAAACAAACACGCACTGGCTCAACCGCTCTGGGGGAACTAGGTGGTATAATGTAAAATAAGGTGACAGTGAAATGGGCAGTAACACAATGTTTAATTCCTAACGATTGCACAATTTTACTGCATGTATTAACTTAAAAAAAGTAGCTACAAATATTCAAATTGAATTAAATAAATAGTTGACGGCATTTAAAATCCATCCTGTGGCTTCTTCCAAATACCCCATTATACAGTATACCGTCAAGCCTAGTATGTTAGTACTCATGCCCATTCCTAGGGAGTGAGCTAAAGTGGAGGAAGAGAGGGAGGAGGAGAGAGAGCAAGATCAGTGAGTCATATTGCAAGTGAGCAAGAGTGTAAGAAAGAAAGAAAAGAGTGAGTGAACAAACTAGTCACACTACAACACCCTGATGATGTGGGGCTGACCATCGCTCTGTTCCAGAAGGACACACTCACAGCAGATTAATCAGGGTGTTGTTCCTACACTGGCTCCAGGCAGCTGGACACTGGCTGGCTTGAGCTGATGCTGATACAGCTAAGAGTGATAGCACTGTTTAGTGGTCTGCATGACGCAGAACCCACAGTGGTCCAAATGTTGCTACATCTAGCCCTCTCCACCCTGAGAAGGCACGAAAAACTGACCCATTAAGCCTACTGCTGCCCACTGCCAGGACTAATGAGCATGTTCAACCAACAGCCTGCAAGGTGTAAAATGTCTGTTAGCAGCACTGACAGTGTCGTTATCCATCTTTTATAGCACTGACATCCCCATCTGTGCCCAATCAACACTGTTAATGCCTAAGTACTACAATTATGATACCTTCCAGATAGCTGACATGCATGACAGCAGGATCAAACCTGATGTCATGAGACGGCTACAGCAAATTCTGCCAAGGCCAATGCACCGCCAAGTCAAAACGGATGGATCCTGGGGGCAGGCACAACGCTGGGGTCTGGTCAATCTAGTGGTTACAGACACCATCTTTGGTGCATGTAGCCGTGAGAGCATAGGCTCTTATCCCAATCCATGCTCCACACACACACACACCTCTGTCCATAATTTGATAATCTCCTGTAGGCTTATCTCTTCAATAAAATACAGTTAAAAGGAACCTGCCATTGCCAACCAACACCTAGCACGTGGCCTTTCACCTGGTTCACACTGCATCTGTCTGACTGTAATATGATTCTGTCTGTCTGTTTATCTATAATCTTATTTCTCACTGACCTGGCTGAACTTGTTTCCAGAGTGTTGGCTGGCCTACAAACACAAATGTGTGGATTAAGGTTGATGCAGTCATTACTACAACTGTAAGGAGTCTATCCACAGTATGAAAAAAATATATACAAAGTGCACTTCAATAACTGGAATGCTTCTGGATAAGAGCGTAAGCAAATGACTAAATGTAAATGTAATCACACACACATCTAATGTTGAACTAATTATAGCGGGTGGTCTGCTTTTCAAGAATGTCTAAAGAGAAGATTCCCGATCCCACCCTGTAGATGCAGGTGTTACTGTAGTAAAAAAACATCAAGAAATTCAGTAGAAACTTGAAATTAGGCTACAATCTTCCTAGCAAACCAATATGGTGTCCTTTCATATCTATGGTAATTCTAGAGTACAAAAACAAGTATTAAATGTAGGCACTCACTACTGGTAGCCGCTCTGGATATGAGGTTTTCATAAACGACTAAAATGTCAAATGTTGAGAGTGCAGGGGGACACAGAACGGGCTGGTACAATGATTTTCAGGGACTCTCCTGTCTGGGCTTACAGTAAAATGCTGTGCAGTAATGAAGGTTCGTAAATCAGCTCTATCTGCAAGGCGTGGTTGGTACTACACTGGATTTACTCACCCTGAAAGGCTTTAGTGATCATTCACAGCTTCCTTGTTTCCCTTCCTACTGCCTATGTAGAAAACACACTGACTCACATACTGCTAACCAAGCCACATAGCCATACACGTATTCAAAAGAATCCATGTTAGTAAATACAGCCAACCACTTCATTGCCACACACCAATGTTCTGTCTGGTGGCACCAAATAAAATGAAATAAATGTACCACAGAAAGTCAATAGAGTCTGGTTGGATCACTTTTCTATCAGCACTGACTATATAGGGCACTGGGGAATCAGCTCTACACAAGACAAGCTAAATACACACACTTTCCATGGTATGGACCTCGAGTCCGGATTGTATCTTGAACGAATTAGCCTGGGTAATCAGCATGGAAGGTAGTCTCGTCTGTTTTATTGCAACATCCAACATTATTGGATTATTTAGCTATGCAACTAATGTTAATGCGGATTCAACATCCGGACTCTACAGAATGCAGCATCATAGGAACATTGGCCGGCTGTCAACCCAACTTTTTAACTGGCAAGTATGATGAATAATTTCCCCTGGTAGCTTGTTGATAACAATGTACCACTCCTGATGTACAACTATCCATCTAATAACTAGTTACGAACACTAACGATGGGTATCCGGACGATGGCCTAATTCGTCTGACCTGACAATTATAACACACACTGATAGTGAAATGGTGACAATCAAAACACCACAAATAATAACACGCCTAGGTAATATTAACGTAAACACATTTACAAACTACGTTGTTTGAAAATAATGGAACATTATGTGTGCTGGCTACTATGTTTAGTTTTGTTCAGGCTTTTCCAAGCTGCAGTAACGTTACACTCCCTGGCGCAGTTTCAACAGTGAGCAACCATCGCTATCTGAGCTACTTAGTTAGCTAAGTTAACAGCTAGCAACAGTGTTATTGGTTATGATGAAGAAATAATATTAGTTAATGAATTGTTTTATAGAACCCTGGTAGACCGGTTAGCTATTTAGATAGAATATTTTAATTGAAAATGGATGATTAGCGTTGACCCAGTTTAGTAGTCCTCTACTGCTAGCTAGTAACGTTAGTTTGCAGTAGACTCATTAAGGAAGGATGCTGTTGTTGAATGAGATTGAGCGAAATGAAAATTCGTTCAATGAAGTAAACAACCAGATACATAGTTGATAGTGACATGCTAGTAATAACACAGCTTTTAACCACTCTACAGGAAGAAATAATTGATGAAAAAGTGATTTTCCGCACCGTATCCTCTCTGTGTTCCCTAGGTTGGAGGTTGCGCTAGGGGTTCCTAGTCGAAAGTGCAGGGGCAAGTTGGTGTATAACGTAATGCGTGACATGCTAATCATAAATCACAGTTAAACGGTTGATTTACCAAAATGATTTACATTTCAATAACAGTGACATTGATGTTTTTCCTAGTAAGAATAGATAGTATAGAACAATACTGGAATTATCTTAGTCTGTTGTGGTAATGCAGCAGAAAATACTGACTTCATCTTTCTGCAGTACCTGCAATAAAAAGTTGTATTTCACCTTATTTAAACCAGGTAAGCCAGTTGAGAACAAGTTCTCATTTACAACTGGGTGACTGGCCAAGATAAAGCAAAGCAGTGATAAAACAATAAACACAGTGTTAATATGGGGTAAACAAAACATAAAGTCAAAAATACAACAGAAAATATATATAGAGTGTGTGCAAATGTAGGTTTGGAGGTAAGGAATAATAGGCTATAGTGAAAATAAACCATTATTAACACTGGAATGATAGATGTGCAAGATGGATATGGGGTGCAAATGTAAAATAAATAACAACATGGGGATGAGTAAAGTTGAGTGTGCTAATTTCAGATGGGCTGTGTACAGGTAGCAGTGATGGTAAGGTGCTCAAATAACTGATGCTTAAAGTTATGAGGAGATAAGAGTCTCAGCTTCAGAGATTTTTGCACCTGCCTTGAAGCCATTGGCAGCAGAGAACTGAAGGGAATGGCGGCCAAAGGAGGTTTTGGCTTTGGGGGATGACCAGTGAGATATATAAGTAGAGATGGGGGGAATCTTGACGGTGTTTCAGTAAGATTACATCTGCACAAGATCATTATTTTGACCATGATTATTATTTTAACTCCACTCCACTGATCAAAGTGGCATACTTGGCATTCAAAGGGTTTAGATAACCTCAGTTACAATAGATGGCAGAGTACTGAATCAAAGAGACAATGTAGTCTGATGGTATCTTTTAGAAGTGTCACAAGAAATCTACAGTGGGGGAAGAATTTAGTAGCCACCAATTGTGCAAGTAATTTAGAAAACAAGGAGAGAGGGCCTGTAATTGAACATAGGTACAATGCTAACATGACAGACACATTTAGAATTTTTTCTCCAGAAGATCACATTGTAGGATTTCTAATGAATTTATTTGCAAATTATGGTGGAAAATAAGTATTTGGTCACCTACAAACAAGCAAGATTTTGGTTCACAGACCTGTAACTTCTTCAAGAGGCTCCTCTGTCCTCCACTACATCGTATTAATGGCACCTGTTTGAACTTGTTATCAGTATAAAAGACACCTGTCCAAGCTGAACCCCAACAGTACACTCCAAACCACTATGGCCAAGACCAAAGAGCTGTCAAAGGACACCAGAAACAAAATTGTAGACCTGCACCTGGCTGGGAAGACTGAATCTGCAGCTTGATTTTAAAGAAATCAACTGTGGGAGCAATTATTAGAAATGGAAGACACACAAGACCACTGACAATCTGCCCCCGATCTGGGGCTCCACGCAAGATCTCACCCCGTGGGTCAAAATGATCACAAGAACGGTGAGCAAAAACTTGCAGGTTACACGTGGGCGGACCTAGCAGGAATGACCTACAGAGAGCTGGGACCAAAGTAACAAAGCCTACCATCAGTAACACACCACGCCCCAGGATCAAATCCTGCAGTGCCAGACGGGTCCCCCTGCTTAAGCCAGTACATGTCAGGCCCGCCTGAAGTTTGCTAGAGTGCATTTGGATGATCCAGAAGAGGATTAAGAATGTATATGGTTAGGATGAAACCAAAATATAACGTTTTGGCCAAAACTCAACTTGGTCGTGGCTTGGAGGACAAAGAATGCTGAGTTGCATCCAAAGAACAAAATTACCTACTGTGAAGCATGGGGGTGGAAACATCATGCTTTGGGGGCTAGTTCTGCAAAGGACCAGGACGACTGATCCGTGTAAAGGAAAGAATGAATGAAGCAAGGGACCGTGGAGATTTTGAGTGAAAAACTCCTTCCATCAGCAAGGACATTGAAGATGAAACGCGGGCTGGGCTCCTTTTAGCATGACAATGATCCCAAACACAACGCCTGGCAACGAAGGAGAAGCCAGAGAGCATTGGACTAGCCAGTCTCAGATCTCAACTCATAGAAAATAGGAGGGAGTTGAAAGTGTGTTGCCCAGCCGACAGCCCCAAACATCACTGTTCTAGAGGAGATCTGCATGGAGGAATGGGCCAAAATACCAGCAACAGGAAAACTAGAAGACTTACAGAAAACGTTTGACCTGTGTTATTGCTAACAAAGGGTATATAACAAAGTATTGAGAAACGTTTGTTATTGACCAAATACTTTATTTTCCAACTATAATTTGCAAAATAAATTCATTAAAAATCCTACAATGTGATCTTCTGGAGAAAAAAATTCTAAATGTGTTGTATAGTTGACGTGGTACCTATGTTGAAAATTACAGGCACTCTCATATTTTTTAAGTGGAGAACTTGTACAATTGGTGGGCTGACTAAATACATTTTTTCCCCACTGTATGGCAACATTGGCTACTATTTGCACATCGTTACAACACTGTAAATATTACATGACATTTGAAATGTTTATTCCTTTGGAACTTTTTTGGAGGTGTTTATGTTATTGTTTATTTGAATTTTGTTTATTATTATTTAATTTGTGGCAATGTAAACATAGTTCCATGCCAATAAAGCGATTTGAATTGAATTGATTTAGTTTAGAGAGAGAGGTAAAACTAGGGCTGTTGAATGTGTTTGCTACTCAGCGTTTAACAGGCATGTACTGTTTAGATATTTGAGGCATTGGAGAAAACAATAAACAGAGTACAAGGAATACATTTCCAGTTCGAACATATAAATTTGCAAACATGAGGGGGAAACTGTAAGGGGTGCTGAAGGTGGTGTGGTGCATGAATCAAGCTGCAGGACGAAGCTCAGCTCAAAGACTTTAGTGCAATATTCACGTAGAAAATAAACACAATAAGCCTGAAGGCGTAATAACGGCGCACACAGGAAAAAGGCGCCTAACATGTGCGAAAACCTCCTCCAAACACTGAGGAAGTAGAGCTCAACACGGAAACAGAAGAGCAATCACACACAAAGACAAACACACACAACGAGAACTAAATAGGGAACATAACAAGACACAGGTGTATAACATCAAGACAAAACCAAACGAATATGAAATGATCGTGGTAGTAATATCTGGGATCTAGACTCGCCGAAGCTCAAGCTCCGAACCAGGAGGAGCAGCCCTCGGCTCTAAACCGCAGTACTCCTTGACGCGCGGCCCAGCCGTGCGCCGACCCCAGACAGGAGGACGGAGCACGCGCTGGCTGGTCCCGTGAACCTCACAGGAGAGATGGGTTAGGATGTCCCTCCGCTGCACCCAGCACCGCCTCCTCCGGGCCGGGCACCTCCCACTCCACGAGATACTGAGAGCCCCATCCGGCGCCTTGAGTCCAAGATGGACCGAACATACGCCGTGAGCCCTCGATGTCCAGTGGGGGCGGAGGAGTCTCCCCTATCTCATTGTCCTGGAGTGGACCAATACCACCGGCCTGAGAAGAGACACATGGAACGAGGGTTAATATTCCCATACTCAACAGGTAGATGTAACTCTATAACACACTGCTCAATCTTCTCAAGATTTAAAGGGTCCTACAAAACCTCACCCAGCTTCCGGCAGGGCAGGCGAGGAGTCAGAGAGCCAGACCTCGATCTCCGCGTACACTGGCTCCCTCATTGCGGTGGAGATCGGCGGCGCCTAGGACGGCGACGGCCCGCTGCAGGTGGACGTGGCAAGTGCGCCACTGCCTCCCTTCCGAGCGCCTCATCCAATCATCCACCGCAGGGGCCTCAATCTGACTCTCTGCTGCCAAGGTGCCAGAACCGCTGGCAACCTTCCAACACATTGAATAGGAGAGGAGGCGGAGAGAGTTCCCTGGGCCATCTCTACCAGGAATGTACGTGGCCCACTCCTCCGGCCTGCCCTGGCAATACGACACAGAAAACCTACCCACATCCTGGTTGACACGTTTACTGCCTGTTATTTTCCGGGTGGTATCCTGAGGTAGAGCTAACCGAGACCCCCAAACGCTCCATGAACGCTCTCCAAACACGGGAGGCAAACTAAGACTCCTGACTAGACACTATATCCTCGGGCACCCTGCACGCCGGAAGATGGGTAAATAGGCTCAGCGGTCTGTAGGGCAGTAGGAAGATCCACACATAGGGAGAAGACGACAGGCCTTAGAGAACTGGTCCACAATGACCAGGATGGTGGTATTCCCCTGAGAGAGGGAAGGTCTGTCACAAAATCCACCGGAGAGGGGTGGGACCATGGTCGTTAGGAACGGGCAGGGTTGTGACCCCACTCCCTGGGCAGATGCTCGGGGCGCCTTACACTGGGAGCACACCGAGCAGGAGGAGACATAAACCCTCACATCCCTGCCAAAGTGTGGGGCCACCAGTATTTAGTGCTAAGGCAATGCACTGTCCGGCTACTACCTCGATGTCCAGAGGAGGGTGACCGGAGCCCAGTAAATGAGTCGATCCTGACCTCGAGCGGAACGCAATTCACCTCAGGACACTGTGGGAGGGCTGGGGTCGGCACGCAACGCCGCTCGATTTCTCGGCATCGACCTCCCACACCACCGGTACACAAGGCAAGACTCCGGTAGTATGGGAGCGGGCTCAAGACCTCCTCCGTGTCTACTGCTGACAGCGATGCCTACATTTGGGACCCAGGAAAACAGATTTTAAATACGAACCTGTGAGAAACATACTCTACTCCAGCCTGGCGAGGGTTCAGTGTCCTCGCTGCCCGATGTACAGGTTCAAGTGGTAGTCAAAATGAGGAAAGGGGTGCTGAGCCCCCTCAAGCTCAATGCCGCCACACCTTAAGGGCTTGAACTACAGCAAACTCCTGTCCCCAACGTCATAGGTTACGCTCCGTCGGGCTGAGCTTTTGAGTAAAAAGCACAGGGCGGGAGTTTAGGTGGGTGCCGGACTGCTGAGAGAGAACGGCTCTATATCAGCCTCAGACGCCTACACAACCTGAAAGGTACGGATCCGATGCGCCAGCACCGGAGCGACGTAAACAGGTCCTTCAGTTCCAATTGCCCTGTCGCATAGCTGACCACTGCAGGCTTAATCGACCCTCTTTTCTGAGAAGGGACGATGTGCCACCTGTCAAACCCCGATAAACTCCGTAGTAATTCGCATTCCAAGAACTGCTGCAACTCTTTACAGTGGTTGGAGTTTGCCAATTACGCACAATCCACTTCCATTCTCACCCCTGGACGCGGACAACCGAGCAACCCAAAAAGGAGACCGACTTGGAAAACAGACATTTTCTGCCTTATTACTATAGGTCGTGGCCAACAGCCCTCCCTCAATACACGACGCACCAGGGAAGAGTATATGGCCTGCAGACGCAGTACACCAGAATGTCATCAATGTACACGACCACCTCTTGTCCCTGCATATCCCGGAAAATGTCATCTACTTGGGCGATTGGAAGACTGATGGAGCATTCATCAACCCATATGGCATGACGAGATATTCAAATGACCTGACGTGGTACTAAACGCCTGTCTTCCATTCGTCAGCTCCTTCCTAATGCCACTCCGAAGTTATAACTTTTGAGATCCAATTTTGTGAAAACCGCGGCTCATGAGATTTGTATGGTGCAATCAGAGGGAGTGGATAACTGTATTTCACAGTAATCTGATTGAGACCACTTGGGCATCAATGCATTGGCGCAACCCTCCCATCTTTCTTCTTCACAAAAAAGAAACTTCCAGGAGTATGGGAGAAGTGGAGCAATGTATCCCTGTCTCAAAGATTTGGCTATGTAAGTCTCCATAGCTTTTCTTTCCTCTTGGAGACAAAGGATACACGGGTTCGTGGGAGCGCTGCGCCTGCCTGGAGATCAATCGCACAATCCCCCTGTCTATGAGGAGGCAACTGGCCTCTAGTTTTACTAAACACGAGAACAAAATCCCCATATTCAGGCGGGAATTGCAGTGCGGGCACTCTGGTTTGATCTTCACCTAAGTCACCCACGAAACACTCCAGACATCGCCCTCGCACCCTGAGCAGACCAACCATCGAGAGCCCTCTGTTGCCACGAAATAGCAGTTATGGGTGTTAACCAGGAATTCCCAGCACCACTGGGTACGCAGGAGAGTCGATCAGATACAAGTATAGTTTTCATGACCCTCTGCACACATCCTAAGTGGTGCCAGATCTACTAATCAACCCCGATCCTAACGGGCGGGTTATCTAAGGCATGAACGGAAAAGGTTTGTAACAGGTAGGAGAGGGATTCCTAAATCTAAACAAAACTTCCGATCAACAAACTCCTAGCTGCGCCTGAATCTACTAAGTTTATACAATGAGGTGCAACCTGTGGAAACACACAGGTATACAAAAGTGCGCAACAGAAAGCTCTGGGGGGACGCCTAGGGAGGCCCCCAGTGCGTGGCCTGTTGTCTCCCCGGAGAACTCCTTTCCAGCACCTGGCCGCAGTGTGGCCTCCACGACCGTGACTTGGTGCAGGAGACAGGCCCGGGCTCCTCCTCCTCCTTTCTTTCTAGCGCCGGCACCCCGTATAGTCTAAGGTAGCCGAGGGAATGGAGTTCCCCTCATGACGCGCTCCACTGGTGGCCAGCAGGGTGTCAGACGGATGGACACACCGCACCAACTGGTCGAAGGTGAGATGGGTATCCTGCAGTTCAACTCCACGCGAACGCCTCCCGTAGGCTACATCGAAATGGTGTATGAGGTTCCGCTCATTTCCAACCCTGGCGTCCTACTGGGCCAGAGTCTGAACCTAGAGCAAACGCCTGTGCGCTCCTCCCCTGTCTCAGGTGGACTAGACGCCCAACGTTTGCCCTCAGGTGGATGGTATCACAATGCCTTGAAGCGAGGAGAACCCGGCGTAGGAGATGGTGTTGGCGCCCATCTTCCTCCACTGGGTGTTAGCCCACTCCAACGCCTTGCCCAGAGACAGGGAGATGAGGGCGGGAAACGCCTTTCGTGTCCCGAGGGCACCGGGGTGTACAGTGGCCAGGTAGAGCTCCACCTGGTGGAGGAACCCCTGACACCCGCAGCTGTTCCAACATACGCCCGGGAGCGAGAGCCGAATCCCTGGGTTCCGGACCTGGGACTATGGACAGCCGGCTGGGGTTGGGCAGGGCAGGTGGAGGGTGGGTACCCGCCTGGCCTCCCATCGGTGCAGGGTGTTGATGACGCCCAGAGTGTGTCCCAGTTGTGTATCTGGTTATCTTGGCGCCGCGAACATGCTCCTCGAGCTGCGACTTCAGGCGTAACTGCAGATCCTGCTGATTCCATTTTGGGGTGTGATTTGTCAAGGGGTGCTGAAGGTGGATGTGGTGCATGAATCAAGTGCAGGACGAGAAGCTCAGTCTAAAGACTTTAGTGCAATATTCACGAAAATAAGCACAATAAGCCCAAGGTTGGAAGAACGTGCTATATACAGGCGCCAACAACGAAGCACTAACATGCTGAAACAGATGGAAGTGTACGTAGCTCCAATACTTAAAACAGAAGAGCAATCACACACAAAGACAAACACACACAACGAGAACTAACAGGACACTAACGTAGACTAACAAGACACAGGTGTACAAATATCAAGACAAAAACCAAATCGAACATGAAACACAGATGGGCAGGCAGCTAGTACTCCGGGACGACGATCG
>NW_025539226.1:0-14084 GCF_020615455.1 Coregonus clupeaformis
AGTTACTTGTTTTGGTTCAGTGTTGGATAAATAGCAAGAATAACATAGCATCCCTCTGTTGATAGGTGTTTGAGTAGGTAAACAAGTAAATGGTGATTAAAGAATAACTAAGTGGGGAAAAGAAAAATATTCAATTTTTAAATATAATTTTATTTGACCAAATCTGTTCAACTATTATCTTTCGAGTAACCACTCAGCACATTTTATGCACTGCAGTGCTAGCTAAAGCAATGTTCAGTACTAGATTAATTATCTGATCCTTTGATTGCGACAAATATGTCAGCTGCAAGAGCTCTGATAGGTTGAAGGACGCCCTGTGAAAGTGGTATAATTACTGTGTAAGTTATGGAAGGGGGTGAGACATGAGCCTAGGTTTGGTATTGAAGTCACTGTAACCAGAGGAGGACAGAAGGCAGCTGTCCTCCGGCTACACCCAGGTGCTATCCTACAGAGTGCAGTTGAGGCTGCCAGATGTTATTGCAAAACAGTGTGTTTTAACTTCACTATTTGGTGACATGAATATAATTGTATAGTTATTAAAAAACAGCCAACTTTTTTTTTATGTTTCACTAAAACACATTATAAATTCACTGAGGAGGATGGTCCTCCCTTCCTCCTCTCCAGGAGCCTGCCACTGCTGGCTGGTGTGCACCCAGGGGACAAAATAAAAATGTGCGTTGTCTTTCAGCACAATGCCACAGATGTCTCAAGTTTTGAAGGAGCATGCAATTGGCAAGCTGACTGCAGGAATAACCACCAGAGCTGTTGCCAGATAATTGAATGTTATTGCTCTAGATAGTAGCCCAACGCCGCTTTAGGATTTCTGGCAGTAATATCAACCGTAAAACTGTAGACCACGTGTTACCACGCTGAGCCCAGGAACTCCACATCCGGCTTCTTCACCGTGGGATGGTGCACGAGCCACCCGGACAGCTGATGAAACTGGGTTTGAACAATAAGAATTTTGCAACAAACCGTCAGAAACCATCTCAGGGAAGCTCATCTGCGTGCTTGTCATCCCTCACCAGGGTTTGACCTGACTGCAGCAAATGCTCACATGGCCACTGGACAAGTGCTTCATGGATTAATCCCAGATTCAACTGTACTGGGTAAATGGTGACAGTGTGGGCAGCAACTGTGGGCGAGCTAAGGAGTCACACGAACAGAGTGCCCCATGGTGTCGGTGGGGGTTATGGTGGGCAATAGGGCAATACACGACAACGAATACAATTGCAATTTAATGGCAATTGTTTGAATAGATGAGATCCTGAGCCCATTCAAATCATCTGCTGCCATCACCTCATGTTTCAGCATGATAATGCATGGGCCCCATGTCGGCTAGGATTTGTACACACTCCTGGAAGCTGAACATGTCCTGTGTGTTCTTTCACATGGCCTGCAAACACACCAGACAACACACCCCTTTGGGTATGTTTGGGATGCCTGGATCGACTTTTGTACGACAGCGGCATTCCAGTTCCCACTAACATCCAGCAACTGGGACAGCCATTGAAGAGGAGGGATGAACATTCCACAGGCCACAATCAATAGCCTGACTGAAACCTGTGCACATGTATAATGATGAGGGGCAATGGTAGTACACCAGATACTGACTGGTTTTCTGATGAATGCCTTATCTTTTTTAAAAGACAGACCACCAGATGCATATTCGTATTCCCAGTCATGTGAAATCCATAGGATTAGGCCTAATGCATTTATTTCCAATTGACTGATTTCCTTCATGAACTATAATCTTTAAGCTTGAAACATCTGGTTCTCGATTAATATTACTTTTTTCATAAAGAATTTTTTGGTTTGATGGTTGCTAGGAGCGCCAGTTACTATATCAACAGTTTCAACGCTGAAGTAGTAAGTGAATCAACCAGTTGTAAGAATGAAACAACATGGGTACTTTGTTAACCACAACTGGATGGATCCATAAAGAATAACAAATACGTTTGAATGTTATTGGAATGAAAGTAGAAGAATGCAATTGAACGATAAAACTATTGCTATTGAAACTCCAAAGCCATCCAATGAAGAATAATTTGAATAATAGCCAAAATTATATAATTATTAATTACATTTCGGTACTGCTTTGAGACAAGTGTGGGGTTTGTCACGCATTTCCGCTGAGGCTGCCTCTCCTCTTGCCTGGGGGCAGGCTGAAATTGCACCAGGCTTATGAACACTGCTAATGGTCTATTAACATAAGGTAATATGGACACCTTGGTCTTAATCCCCTCATTAGTCTGTGCGTTGGTTGTCCTGTGCTGTTTGAATGGGAGAGTAGGTGGTGGCTCTTGTGGAGCTACTCACACCATTTTGTTGCCAGGGTGCCTATGCACAGCGGAGACACACAAATGCATTGCCAGGGCAGAACTTCCCCTTTGCCTGTTTCGTTTGTCGCTATTCCAGCGTATTTTGTGTAACGTATGAATAAACTCTGTATTCGGACACCTCTCCTGCGCCTGACTCCCTCCATCACACTCATCACAGGTCTTTGATAAATCAATCAATGTCAGATGATTTTCACTAACTCATTTAGCATGCATAGGCTACAATTAGGCTGTGGAAATGTTATCTAAATTATGGTGAGTATGCTATGATCATCTTGTTCAGTTGGCTCATTTATTAGCACTGATAGAATATTTGCCAGCATGTTAGGCTGGCAGAATAACAACAATTTACTCTACTCCCAAAAAGACTAAAAGACCAAAAGCCTGTGACTTGTCTTAATCAATCAATGTGAATTTGTTTACTTGAATCTACATCTGTAGCTATATTTGGTTAATTCCTTCTGGCTGGGTATATAAGGGAGGTGGTATAGTTTATATATTCATTTGCTCATCGATCACTGATCAGAAACATTTAACATGCAAAAATGTAGCTCATTATTTTGCCTAGTTTTGCTCGATCGTATAGGAACTCCAAAAGCCTGCAGAGGTTGGGGAATATGAACATGATTAAAATATAGATTGCTGTTATTTTTATCAGTAAGAAGATATTCAATGTATCTGAACAAAAATATAAACGCAAATATGAAACAATTTAAAAGATTTTATGAGTTACAGTTATAAAAAGGAAATCAGTAATTTAAATAAATAATCTAATAGATTTCAGCATGACTTGGGAATACAGATATGGAAAAATTAAGAGACCACTGCAGATTTTTCTTTAAATCAGCATCTCATGGCAAGGACAGCCATTCCATTCCAGTGTCTGTTGAATCAACACAGGCACACTCATTCTACTGAATTAGGTACTGATTAGGTGATCACATGAACTAAATCTTATTTAACTAAGAAAAGTATAAACAATTACAACAACATCCAAATGAATTATTGATGGCAAAAGAAATAGGAAATCAAAAATAACAATTGACTGATATATTCCTGAAAAATTCCTCAGAGGGGCAATTTTCTGATGATTTAGTGATCTCCACACACGGCACTGAGTCCGGCACGCATTCAGATATCTTTACTCTGAATAAACTATTTTTTATTATACATATCCAATTCTGTCCAAAGTCTCTACTTTGGTCTAGTTCTCCAGTAAACTTGTGATTATCAACAGTACACAACGGTAATAAACACACTGATAATTCACGGGGCAGATAGTAACCACAAAAAAGGAAGAATTCATCCTTCCATAACAAAGCCATCACTACAGAGAGATGAACGGAGAAGAGTCTCAAAAGGTCCAAATATCTGTCTGACAAACACAAACAGACCCCCAATACAGCCCAGGACAACAACAAAAATACAATTAGACCCAACCAAATCATGAGAAAACAAAAAGAGAATTACTTGACAGCATTGGAAAGAACAAACAAAAAACAGAGCAACCAGAATGCTATTTGGCCCTAAACAGAGAGCACACAAGCAGAATACTGACCACTGTGACTGACCCAAACTTAATGAAAGGAAGAAGACTGTGGTTATAATCTTGTTATTGAGATACGATGGCCAAGAGAAGACAGGCTATGTGCACACTGCCCACAAATGAGGTGGAAACTGAGCTGCACTTCCTAACTCCCGCCAACAAGCACTGAAATGGATAATATTTCCCCTCAGATTACAGCGATCCACAAAGAATTCAAAAACAAACCCAATTTTGATAAACTCCCTTATCTACTATGAAAAACTACAGTGTGGCCATCACAGCTGCAAGATTTATGACCAAGTTGCCACAAGAAAAGGGAACCAGTGAAGAAATAAAACACCATTGTAAATACAACCTATATTTATGTTTATTTATTTTCCCATTTGTATTTTTAACTATTTGCACATTGTAACAACACTGTATATATAATATACATTTGAAATGTGTTAATTTTTTGAAACTGAGGGTAATGTCAACATGTTAAGAATTATGTATTTATTTTTGGTTAATTATTTTGTTTTAATAAGAATTTCATGCCAATAAAGCCCTTAAATATCAATAGAGTATAAATGACACAAGAAGCAATTTAATGTAAGTAAAGAGTGCTTCTTGCCAGGATCGCGGGCCCGCCAATATATCTACCTGACCACAATCCTGGCTGTAATAAGCTATGCGGCAACATATAGGGACTTAGAAAAAGAACATGCTGTATGCTGAGATTGTTTAACAATCAACCACTGGAGAAACGAGTTAGTGAGAATGGTGTAATAAGCTTACAAATTAAAAACATAAAATAACGCGCACTGCAGGTGCGAAAGAGACGCTTAGCCGCCATTGTCTTAGTTACGTTTAACGCGATGCCATGAGATTGAAAAGCGTACAGGACACCATATAGAGAAGTAAAGGAAAGCTTTGAAATGTGAAAAAAATAGATTTTACATGACAGGCTATGAGAGACTTCTGGGCGATTAACTTGACTGAATCGCCAAAAACGGGGGCCATTTGAAGCACCCACTTTAGCCTGATTTGACATTTAGTGGCTGGCAGATCAGACGTGAACACTGATAACTACAAGGTGATATAACGCTGATTAGAAAAAAATCCCTTCCTTTTCCTTGCTATAAGTACTTATATCGGCTTCTTATTGAACAAGCCGTCCGGGATTGACCATGCCAAAAGAGTTGGAAAAGGAATGCTTTTGATGAGGAAAAGAAGGGTTTAATTCTGGCTTTATGGCAGAGGGATACAGTGAGGTCAGGTTGCTTCCATCCTTAAATGTCAAAGACGGCAGTTATAAGAACAAGGTCAAGCAGCAGACATTGGGGACAATAAAGCTACAGACCGAGAGGGCGAAAAACGACTATACTGATCGATGACCGCTAACTCATTCGAATGTACTCAACAACCGTAGGATGATATCAAGTGACCTACAAAGAATGGGAAACGGCAGCTGGGGTGAAGTGCAAGGCGAGACGAACCAAACAGGCTCCTAGGGAGGGCTGAAGTCGCAAAGCCAGAAAAATGAGAGCGTTACAGACAGGCTGAGTTTGAAACACATTATGGAGAGATGGAGCAAGGTCATGTTCTGGATGAGTCCACTTTCAGCTAACAAGGTATATGATGAGACCTGAGAGGCTTCATGGCCACAGTGTCTGTACATCCACTGTGAAATTTGGTGGAGGATGTTGATGATCTGGGGGTTGCTTCAGCAATGCTAGAATCGGCATTTGTTCGTGAAGGACGATGAAGATGGATTGAAGAAAACTACAGTATATTGTTTAACTGAGGATTGTTTTTCCAGCAGGATAATGCGCCATGCCACACAGCCAGGTCAATCAATGTGGATGGAGGACCACCAGATCGGGTTATCTGCGTATGGCCAGCCCAATCTCCAGACCTGAACCCCATTGAAAACTTCTGAATGTAGATCAAGAGGAAGATGGATGGTTACAAGCCATCAAACAAAGCCAGTTGCTTGAATTTTTGCGCCAGGGAAAGTGGTATAAAGGAAGTTATCAGAAGACGAATGGGAAGATGAGAGCATACAGATTAATAGCCAGATAACTGGGGAAGAAAGATTGAACCCCCGTGGAAGGATATGAATACATAAACTTTTGGTATTATTCGGAGGCCTGACAACACTGCATCTTTTTTGTTATTTAGACCAGTTGTCATTTTACAAATAAATGTTTCAATGATAATAAGACAATAACTATTTGAATTTAGAGAAATAAGAATGTTATAGAATAAAACAAGTTAATTTAACGCAACACATACAGATTAACCTATAAAAGGCACTGGATTATAAAGTAATTAAAATAACACGAACTGTTTTTTACATAGGGTTAATGGATTATAAAGCGATGATAGTAGTATGATATGCAGTAAACGCTTGATGGGGTTGGCGTTATGCATCCACTAGATGGAGCTGTGCTAAAGGGAATGTCAACAAAAGAATAAAGTAACTTATTGCCGCTCTTGACAATCTGCTCACTCCCATGAGAATGCGACCAAATGCGGGAAGGCATATGGCAATGATTCCAGCCTGGCCACTTTTCTCCCCCAAACGTGGAGGGAACTTTTCCCGATTAATAAACACGAAAAAAAGAAACAGTTGATACCACTAAATCAAACGTTAGTGCATAACTCAACATTGTTCGAGTTACGTATAACACGTAAAGCTCACTTTTCGAACAGTATTTATTCAAATCGCCTTCAATTATTCTTCAGTGTCAGAATTGAACAGTTGGGCGACTATGGATCAACCTGCTCGCTCCCTCTCGTAACCGAGTCAGTGTGTTGCCTGGCAGTTCAGAGATTATTCCTGCCTTCTGCAGGATACAGTTGAGACTGATATATCAGCCCAGCATCCACGCATCCATTGGCAGATGAGTATGGCCTGTCTGCCACACCCCGCCTGGTGAACGGCCTTCTGGGTATCCACTGCTCCCACTAGCTCAGTCTGAGCTTGAACGCCCTAAGCTGACAATTGGGAATATTCAGCGTGAGTTATAATTTTAATGACGAAAATATAATTAGTTGTTTATTTGTTTTTTTGACAGCATCGGTGATATGGGTTGCTACATTGGAGTGATAATAGGGACGGAGCTGTGTGGGAAAGCCACCGGTCTCTTTGAGATAACAAAATTCATATCATCCCTTCGGCCAGTTGAGAAACCCCGGAAAGTTTTGTTTGGCAAGGTCTTCCGCTTGAAAAATAACTATGGGGTGGAAGTTTCTGGCCATTAGGGCCTGGCAGGCTAGAACTACAGGGAAGGATGACTTCTCATTCCCTGTGGTGCGTACAGACACTGAATGACCTGCTTTGCACAGTAGGTATAAGGGAACTCTCGTCCCATGTTGGTGATGTGCTCTGGCCGGATCTTCTTTACAGTGATTTTCTCTTTTTGAGTATGCGCGAAAGTGACCAGCCAAAGTCGGTAGACGGTAGTTGGCGCGGAGGGAGAGATTACGCTCTTTTCATAAAACATGCACCAATAAGACGCCAAATTATGATGATCATGTCCGCGGTAAGAATTGCTTGCCTTTTAACCGGAATAGTGGACTGCAGGAGAAATGGTTTCTGTTAACAACTCCACTGTTCGAGTTTGTCCTCTAACTGTATATGGTTGAACTTCTGCTTAGTCTTCTCTTTACTTGGCGATATTTTTGCATCCTCCACTTCCTTGGCATCAGCTGATTTGTTTACTGCTTGAATTCTCGCTGCTGCTCTATTCCCATATTCTACTATATGATCGACAGCCTTGAGTTTGAACCTGCGCTCGTAAGCTTGTTCTCTTGAAAGGTGCCATTGGGGTTTTATACACATGGTGTGGGATTGGAGTAAGCACACAGTAATCAAGCCATTGACTACGGTAGCCGTAATGATGCAAGCGTTAGAGTTTACCAGTGTGATTTGAAACATTTAAATATTATTAAATTGTTTTTATTGTTCATACTGAATTTTGAAGAGAGCGCCTGAGCGCGTAATAACCAGTATGGATCAAACCAACCAACAATGATCATATATAATGCGATTATAAGGCGATTGTGTTTGAGAGAAAATTAAAGGTTTTTAAGTGTATATAGTGGGAAAATAGTAATAAATAGTAAAACCAGAGAATACAGTTGAATTATGATAGAGAAATGAGAAAAAATTTGAAGCCATGTAGGATTTAATGAATTTATTTGCAAATAATGGTGGGTAAGGTACTAATAAAGTTTCAACATTATTGGATATATATTGCAATGACACAGGTTAAATGTTTTCTGTAAGACTTCACAAGGTTTTCACACACACTGTTGCTGGTATTTTGGCCCATTCCTCCATGCAGATCTCCTCTGAGCAGAGATAAAAGTACACACGATTCAACTCCTCCAAAGATTTTCTATGGGGGTTGAGAACCGGAGATCATATAGGCCACTCCAGATTTGAAAGGCCTTACAAGCTACTTCTGCCCGGCGGTGTGTTTGGACTGTTAGTTTATGCTGAAAGACCCAGCCACGTTTCATCTTCAATGCCCTTGTTGGGATGGAAGGAGGTTTTTATCAAAATCTGCTACGATAATGGCCCATCTATTTTTTTTGCTTTACATGGACTAGACCACCTGGTCCCCTTTGCAGGTGTAAACAGCCCTAGCATGATGTTTCACCCCCCATGCTTCACAGTAGGTATGGTGTTGGTGGATGCAACTCAGCATTCTGTCCTCCAAACACGACGAGTTGAGATTTACCAAAAGTTTTAACTGACCAAATGACATTCTCCAATCCTCTCTGGATCATCCAAATGCACTCTAGCAACCTCAGACGGGCCTGGACATGTACTGGCTTAAGCAGGGGGAACGCTCTGGCACTGCAGGGATTTGAGTCTCATATGAGTGTTTGATGGTAGGTTTTGTTAATTTGGTCCAGCTCTGTGAGGATTCACTAGGTCTCCCGTGGTTTGGGATTTTTGCTCACTGGTCTTGGTGTGATTTCATTTAGGACCACTTATGAGGAGAGATCTATGGAGCCCCAGATCGCAGGAAGATTATCAGTAACTTGTAAGGTTTCATTTCAAATAATTGCTCCCAGATTTTTCAAACCAAGTTGGTTAACTTATTGCAGATGCAGTCTTCCAGCCTGGAGGTCTAAATTATGTTGGGTGTGCTTTGACAGCTTTATCGGGCTATAGTGGAGTTTGGAGTGAATGTAATACAGGTAACGAGTGGAGACAGAGGAGATTTCAGCTAGTTAGTTACAGGTTGTGAGAGCCAGAAATCTTCGTTTGTAAAACACATTTTTAAATTAAATGAGAAAAAATCCTACAATGTGATTTCTGGAGAAAATTTCACGTCTACAGTTAATGAAATTATAATGATAATATAATATTAATCTTTTAAGTGGGAGAATCCTGCACAATTGGTGGCTGACTAAATACTTTTCCCACTGTATATATATATATATATATATATATATATATATATATATATATATATATATATATATATATATATATATATATTATATCTAATCAATATCTGTTGGTCAACTATGCACTTTAAAAAGGAAAATAGAACTAGTAGCATCTGGTAAACACCACCATTTGCTCATGAGTTCTGCATAGAGTTGATCAGCTGTTGATTGTGTCCTGTGGAATGTTGTCTCCACTCCCTTCAATGTGGTTCTACATGGAACCCAAAAGGATTTTGCCCAACCCCTCTAAAATAATCCTATCAGGACAGCCGAGGAACTCCTTTTTAACCCTCTTTCCGTTGGCTTCCTATGAGTGATGAACGAAACTCTGAACATGGCCCGAGACTATCTACCTATGTACTGTAGGCATACAACCGTAGTTTTACAGCAACCAACAGGAGATTTATTTTTTTTATTTATGTAAGATTTTATTTTTCAAACAATATAAAGAGCACAGAACATAAAGACGCTACTACAAACATCAACGACATAACACCTGCCCAGACCCACATGCTCCCACCGTCAGAGAACAAGACTCATGCACAAATAAAGACCACTCTGCCATTCTCTGGTGAAACAATAAAAATATAATGCATTTGATTCTTCCACCAATGATGGAGGATCACTTGATTTCCAGCTTTCAAGTAAAAGTTTAACAGACATTTCATGGGGGGCATATGGCTGACACATAGTAAAAGTTTACCTGGCCTCGAGACCAGAGCCAGAGCAGCAGGGTGATAGAAATTATTCTGGCTCACGTCAAGAGATTAGACCAACCATGGCCCCTGTCTGGCCTAACCCTGGTTCTTCCCTGGTACCTGGTACTGGTCCGGGTCTATTTATTGGCCCAGCCCCAAGTGTTAAAGTTTGTAGGAGTGGGGGTAGCTGAGTGGCACAGGTTTAGTAGCGATGACTTGTTGTAGACTGTAACTCAGCATTCTCACTCACTGAAAAGGTAGGGAGACAGACTGAGAACATGCAGACATATTATTCATGGGTAGTGATCTCAGCACAGAGTAACACGATTGGGTCAAACTGCTCAGGGGCTATTCTATAACATTATATCCTCTGATGAACAAACCTGTAATCTTTCCTAAAAAGCAACACTACAATCAGAATGATGATATCAAATTTTGAATATTAATGATCAAAGCAACATTGAGAAAAAATGGTTTAATAAATACAGTAAGAACTGACCTGATGTTGTCTTTCCAGTCTGTCTGTTCTGGGTTTCACCTACAACCTCCACATGACCGTCTTCTTTTCTTATACAGGTAGGAATGACTGCGATCCCCGCGTTTATTTATTTGGCTTTGTGTATGAAAGTTAACTTTCTGACCCTGAGTAAGAAACTGTTAAATGCCTGCGTCCCACCACAATTGGTTTTGTGTTCAGGCCACAGGACCAGGTATCACCTTAACCCCCCCCCCCTCCCACTTCCATACATTCTATACCTCCAACCAACTGCCATTGTCAGGTAACTCAAGAAAATCACAAGGCTCATTTCATAGCACCATTACATGGTGGGGGCGGGGCGGATTGGGTACCGTGAGTGTGTGTGAACGAACTGTTCACTGAGGGTACGTGAGAATCTGGTTTCGCATCTGAAGCTTGCAATAAACCAATGGACAGAGGGTACAGAGTAACAGGAGTACACGAAAAAAGCCGAATTAAGAGAATAATAGGCCACCCTGCTTGAATGTCTGGTAGATTTAGGTACTCAAAAAACACACATAATGGTATTCAAGTGCAATAGAAAGGGTTAATTGTTCAACTGCTGCCTCCCACACTGCCTGCATAGAGACACATTTGTTGAAGGCCCATCCCCACTCAAGTGGCTGCTGATTTCTTGAATGGAAACAAAGAGTCATTGGAATGATGGAATTGAAAGGAAATTACTGTATAAGAAATAAGGTTGGAAACCCTACTAGTTTATGCCTCCAAAGCTTTTTTATACTTGTGGGAAGTGGTGACTCACTGGGCACAGGAAGTCAATTCAACGCCTATTCATGATCAACGCTATTTCATTGAAATGACGCGGGAAACAACGTTGATTCAACCAGCAGTAAAAGACACTTCAGGAAAAGGGAGAATTGGGATGCATCCAGTGTGAGCTCCCATGTAGCCGTGTTCAAGATTTGATGTTATAAGATATCTAGACACTTCAAAAAAAACTACGAGCCAGTTCTTGGACACAGACACAGAGCAAAAATGCACTTCTGACTGCACACATGAGCTAGGCTTAAACTAGGATCCGGGAAACCAGCTCCTATGTTCCTGAAATCTATGTTTATTTTTCAGAACTCCCCTAAAACTCTTTTGGAATCATCGTTTGTAATGGTATAGTAGTTGTATTAGGTAATAGTAGTATTACACAGTGGTGTAAAGTAACTATGGAATAATTAAGTATAATTAACTCGTTTTTTTAGGGTATCTGTATTTTATTATTTATATGAATGGCAACTTACTTTTATCCGATTCCTAAAGACAATATGTATTTTTAATTTGCTAATTTTCCTGACAACCAAAAAGTACTCAGTACTCGTTACACTCACATGCAAGACCTATCAATATGAGAAGTTGTCTCTTAATCATGGGGACTCACTAAACACAAATACTGTGTTTGTAAATTCATGTTATGCGGGTTGGAGTGTGCCTCTTGTTGTCTGTCATTTTTTAAAATAAAAAATAATAAATACAAGCAAACTCGCTTGTTTAATGATGAAGGAAATGATGTGTAGCATTATTTTAATATATGACAATTCGCGTACTTTGCACCCCTGTAATAAAATTTAAAACCAGATACTGTTGGGGATTTATTCAAGTAGTTTAGTTTTACTTTCTACAAGAGTATTTTCTATTAAGGTATCTTTACTTTATAAGCTTGACAATTAAGCAATTTTTCCACCACTGGTCCTACACTCTAGAAAAAAAGGTTCAAAAGGTTTTTGGCTGTCCTCATAGATAAACCTTCTGGTTCAGTTAGAACTCGGGTTGCTTAGGTAGAAGTTTTGCTTGAATATGAATCTTTTTGGGATCATGTAGAACCCTATGTGGAAAGGGTTCTACATGGACCCCCAAAAAGTGTTTTACTAAAACCGTTCAACAACTGGAACCAAAAATTTTCATGGTCATGAAAATTTATATAGGTTTAGATAGCACCGTTTTTTTCTAAGAGAGTGTAGTTGAAAGAGAGAGGAACGGAACTCTCATGGCTCATTTCACTGGACTTCTGAATGGCAAATACAAGCTGCAGCAGCCACATGAAACTCAACATGCAAATGCCATAGAGGTCAACAGAAGAACATCCCTACACAACAGCAAGAGAGTCCTTTACATAGTTAAGAATGGGTTTTAATGTTCAGGGAAACGTCATTTACAGTAAAGAAATCGGTAAGCCTTAGAGGTTATTACTGTAAGGTAAAGCTGAAAAGGGCTGGGGAGGTCTGCTACAGGGTGTGGGGTTGTTGGTTTATTTAGCCCTTTTCTCGTAATGTGCATACAATATGAATAATCAAAATTATCACAATAAAAAATAAAAAAAGTTTTAATTAATTTAATAGCTGAGTTCCTCCCATTCTTAGACTGACTAAATGGGAGAATCTATTAAAGGTATTGTAGTGAACGGTGGGGAAGGGAAGTGAACCCGAGTCACTGGCGGAAAAGGCAAACACCCTACACATCACACCAATAGGTTAACCTTAATGTGGTGGGAATTGTAACGTGGCTCATATAGCTAGGATCGCTACAGTATGTTGTCGGAATATTCCCATAATGGTCGAGAGTAGTAATGGGTGAACTTAGAGTTTATGTTTGTGTGTAAAGATGTAGTTCTATGTAGTTGAATATGATAACATTTAAATGGACTCCTGCAGAAGGTTTGAAGACTGGGCACAGACGTAGTTGAGTTTTAATTTTTGATTTATATTTGATTCAGTTATCAACTAATGTGAATTGGAAGTGAAATAAACAAAATGGAACCACGCTAGGATTACAATAATAAGATATTTTTTGTGGATAAAAGAAAATCACGAAAAGTTCTTATGTTGATAATAAGTCAATCATTTTTCCATGTTGATTTACAGGTTTTTCTCAATTGCTAAAACACTAAACCCTATTGTCTGTCCAAATGCTCAGTTGCTCCTGAACCCACTGATTGAATCAATTACCTCTTTTGGCAAAAACCATGTAACACGCACCTGTTTAGACACAACTTGCCAACACATTTTCATTGTGATGCACCCGTGCTGCATAATGGTGAATACAGGTGACAAAAGTCAAACATAATTAGAGCACAGGTATCACCACTTGAACACAACAACTCAAAATTGATCACACTTGTGGCTACGATGTGAGGGAAACATATGGGGTTGGTGTCACAGTCTCAGAGAGCACTGGTTTGTGAGGCCCTACAATGGATAGAAATATGAGAGGAAGAGTTCGTAGAGAGGAGGTCGAGGTGGTTAGCTTAAGACAAGAACAGTAATATCTGATGAAATCAGAGCTACTGTGATTGATCATGTTTTGTCCATGGTATGAACATGAGGAGGCTGGACAAAGGGGTACAACCAAACATCAGTAGATTCACTGTGTCTGACCATAATCCTAAGATTTAGAGAAGAGAACAGGTAATTACTTTTTTGACATTATAGTACAGTATGTAAATGTTGACAGCAATTATTTATGGAGGAATATTATATAATGCACACAGTATACTGTAAGTGAATATATGTTTAGTAATCATT
>NW_025539227.1:0-14078 GCF_020615455.1 Coregonus clupeaformis
TGCAAATCTTAGAATCAACTATTAAAGACTACCAGAACCCACTGGATTCTCCAATTACATTGAATGAACTACAGGACAAAAATACAAACCCTCCAACCCAAAAGGCCTGTGGTGTTGATGGTATCCTAATTGAAATTATAAAATATACAGACCACAAATTCTTATTGGCTATACTTAAACTCTTTAACATCATCCTTAGCTCTGGCATCTTCCCCAATATTCGGAACCAAGGACTGATCACCCCCAATCCATAAAAGTGGAGACAAATTTGACCCCAATAATTACCATGGGATATGCGTCAACAGCAACCTTGGGGAAAAAAATCCTCTGCATTATCTTTAACAGCAGACTAGTTCATTTCCTCAGTGAAAACAATGTACAGAGCAAATGTCAAATTGGCTTTTTACGAAATTACCGTACGACAGACCACGTATTCACCCTGCACACCCTAATTTACAAACAAACAAACCAAAACAAAGGCAAAGTCTTCTCATGCTTTGTTGATTTCAAAAAAGCTTTTGACTCAATTTGGCATGAGGGTCTGCTATACAAATTGATGGAAAGTGGGGTTGGGGGGAAAAACATACAACATTATGAAATCCATGTACACAAACAACCAGTGTGCAGTTAAAATTGGCAAAAAACACACACATTTCTTTCCTAGGGCCGTGGGGTGAGACAGGGATGCAGTTTAAGCCCCACCCTCTTTAACTATATATATCAACGAATTGGCGAGGGCACTAGAACAGTCTGCAGCACCCGGCCTCATCCTACTAGAATCCGAAGTCAAATGTCTACTGTTTGCTGATGATCTGGTGCTTCTGTCACCAACCAAGGAGGGGCCTACAGCAGCACATAGACCTTCTGCACAGAATCTGTCAGACCTGGGCCTGACAGTAAATCTCAGTAAGACTAATATAACAAAGACAAAAATAATGGTGTTCCAAAAAGGTCCAGTTGCCAGGACCACAAATACAAATTCCATCTAGACACCAAGGTTGCCCTAGAGCACACAAAAACGATACATACTCGCCTAAACATCAGCGCCACAGGTAACTTCCACAAAGCTGTGAACGATCTGAGAGACAAGGCAAGAAGGGCCTTCTATGCCATCAAAAGGAAACATAGAATTTGACATACCAATTAGGATCTGGCTAAAAATACTTGAATCAGTTATAGAACCCATTGTCCTTTATGGTTGTGGAGGTCTGGGGTTCCCGGGCCACCAACCGAAGAATTCACAAAATGGGACAAACACCAAATTGAGACCCGCATGCAGAATTCTGCAAAAATATCCTCAGTGTACAACGAAAAACATCAAATAATGCATACAGAGCAGAATTAGGCAGATACCCGCTAATTATCAAAAATCCAGAAAAGAGCCGTGAAATTCCTATAACGACTTTAAAGGAAGTGATTCCCAAACCTTCCATAACAAAGCCATCACCTACGGAGAGATGAACTTGGAGAAGAGTCCCCTAAGTAAAAGTGGTCCTGGGGCTCTGTTCACAAACACAAACAGACCCCACAGAGCCCCAGGACAACAACACAATTATACCCAACCAAACCAGGAGAAAACAAAAAGAGAATTACTCTTTAACAAAAAAACAGAGCAAACTAGAATGCTATTTGGCTCTAAACAGAGAGTACACAGTGGCAGAACACCTGACCACTGTGACTGACCCAAACTTAAGGAAAGCTTTGACTATGTACAGACTCCGAGTGAGCATAGCCTTGCTATTGAGAAAGGCCGCCGTAGGCAGACCGGCTCTCAAGAGAAGACAGGCTATGTGCACACTGCCCACAAAATGACGTGGAAACCGAGCTGCACTTCCTAACCTCCTGCCAAATGTATGACCATATTAGAGACACATATTTCCCTCATATTACAGAGATCCACAAAGAATTCAAAAACAAACCCAATTTTGATAAACTCCCTTATCTACTGGGTGAAAAACCACAGTGTGCCATAACAGCAGCAATATTTGTGACCTGTTGCCACAAGAAAAGGGCAACCAGTGAAGAACAAACACCATTGTAAATACAACCCATATTTATGTTTATTTATTTTCCCATTTGTACTTTAACTATTTGCACATTGTTACAACACTGTATATATACATAATATGACATTTGAAATGTCTTTATTCTTTTGGAACTTCTGAGTGTAATATTTACTGTTAATATTTATTGTTTATTTCACTTTTGTTTACTATCTACTTCACTTGCTTTGGCAATGTTAACACACGTTCCCATGCCAATAAAGCCCTTAAATTGAAATAGAATTGAAATTGAATTGAGAGAGAGACTCTCAAGGACAGAAAGGCTAATAGATTACTTTTATTGCAGAACCTGAAGTCATTAATATTCAATTCAATATATTCATGTTTTTTCAGAGTGGTCCTGACAGCAGAGCAGGATGTTTGGCTATTTAGACAGCTGGGTAGAGGGTTATGATACAGTCTATTTAGACAGCTGGGTAGAGGGTTATGATACAGTCTATTTAGACAGCTGGGTAGAGGGTTATGATACAGTCTATTTAGACAGCTGGGTAGAGGGTTATGATACAGTCTATTTAGACAGCTGGGTAGAGGGTTTCAGGAAATAGGCATTCAGCCAGGACGGGTTGTGTCAGCTCTCCTCCAGACCTCCAGTCCGCCTCCACAGTCCGGCCCGGCCCGCTTCCAGCTCCCCGCACCAAGCCTATGGTGCGTGTTCCCAGTCAGCCCGGCCCGTTCCGGCTCCCCGCACCAAGCCTATGGTGCGTGTTCCCAGTCCAGCCCGGCTGTTCCTGCTCCCCGCACTGGGCCAGTGGTGTGCGCCGCCAGCCCGGTCGGCTGTTCCTGTCCTCGCACCAAAGCCTGTGGTGCGCGTGGCCGTCAGCCCGGTCCGGCCTGTTCCTGTACCTCGCACAAGCCTTTGGTGCGCGTCGTCAGCCCGGTCTGGCCGTTCTCCCTCGCACCAAGCCTGTGGTGTGCGTCGCCAGCCCGGTCCGGCCTGTTCCTGCTCCCCGCACCAAGCCAGTGGTGCGCGTCGTCAGCCCAGTCCGGCCCGTTCCTGCTCCCCCGCACCAAGCCAGTGGTGCGCGTCACCAGCCCGGTCGGCCTGTTCCTTCTCCCTGCACCAAGCCTGTGGTGCGCGTCGTCAGCCCGGTCCGGCCCGTTCCTGCTCCCGCGCACTCGGCCAGTGGTGCGGGGCGTCAGCCGGTCCGCCCGTCCTGCTCCCCGCACAAGCCAGTGGTGACGCCGCCAGTCGGCACACGGCCCGTGCCTCCACAGGTGTCCAGTCCAGCTCCGGCCAGCGGGACCAGACCAGGGGCGCTACGGGGGTAGAAGGGAGAGTGGTGGTCACGCCCCGGAGCCGGAACCGCCTCCGAGGTGGAATGCCCACCCGGCCCCTCCCCCTGTTGTGTTTGGTTGGCGCGGTCGAGTCCGTGCCTGGGGGTACTGTCACGCCCTGGCTCTGGGGACTCTTAAATGTTGAGCCAGGGTGTGGACTTGTTATGTTTAGTTTTCTATGTTTGTTTTCTAGATCGTATATATCTATGTTGGCCAGGGTGGTTCCCAATCAGAGACAGTTGTAGCTCGTTGTCTCTGATTGGGAACCATACTTAGGCAGCCTTTTGGCATTTTAGTTTTGTAGGATCTTGTTCCGTAAGGTTTGCTTTGTATTAACCTAGGACTTCACATATCGTTGGTTTGTTGTTTTGTTCGTGTAAGTACTTATTAAAATGTAAGCTTATCACGCTGCGCCTTGGTCTGTGTCTTCTCATAACGATTGTGACACCAACCAAAAACATAGAGACCAAGAAAACCTGAGTCTACGCCTTCACTATGGTGAATCACTAAAACAATACAGAAAACACTACGGAAAAGAAGAAACAGCATGTCAGAAATCAGCTCAATGTAATTGAAGAATCCATAGACTAACCACTTCTGGGAAAATTCGAAAAAACTAAACAAACAACAACACGAAGAGCTATCTATCCAAAAACGGAGATGTATGGGTAAACCACTTCTCCAATCTTTTGGCCCTATAACAAAGAACAAACAGCAAAAAATATATACATGATCAAATGCAAATCTTAGAATCAACTATTAAAGACTACCAGAACCCACTGGATTCTCCAATTACATTGAATGAACTACAGGACAAAATACAAACCCTCCAAACCCAAAAGGCCTGTGGTGTTGATGGTATCCTAATTGAAATTATAAAATATACAGACCACAAATTCTTATTGGCTATACTTAAATCTCTTTAACATCATCCTTAGCTCTGGCATCTTCCCCAATATTCGGAACCAAGGACTGATCACCCCAATCCATAAAAGTGGAGACAAATTTGACCCCAAAATACATGGGATATGCGTCAACAGCAACCTTGGGAAAATCCTCTGCATTATCTTTAACAGCAGACTAGTTCATTTCCTCAGTGAAAACAATGTACAGAGCAAATGTCAAATTGGCTTTTACGAAATTACCGTATCGACAGACCACGATTCACCCTGCACACCCTAATTTACAAACAAACAAACCAAAACAAAGGCAAAGTCTTCTCATGCTTTGTTGATTTCAAAAAAGCTTTTGACTCAATTTGGCATGAGGGTCTGCTATACAAATTGATGGAAAGTGGGGTTGGGGGGAAAAACATACAACATTATGAAATCCATGTACACAAACAACCAGTGTGCGGTTAAAATTGGCAAAAAACACACACATTTCTTTCCTCAGGGCCGTGGGGTGAGACAGGGATGCAGTTTAAGCCCCACCCTCTTTAACATATATATCAACGAATTGGCGAGGGCACTAGAACAGTCTGCAGCACCCGGCCTCATCCTACTAGAATCTGAAGTCAAATGTCTACTGTTTGCTGATGATCTGGTGCTTCTGTCACCAACCAAGGAGGGCCTACAGCAGCACATAGACCTTCTGCACAGAATCTGTCAGACCTGGGCCCTGACAGTAAATCTCAGTAAGACTAATATAACAAAGACAAAAATAATGGTGTTCCAAAAAAGGTCCAGTTGCCAGGACCACAAATACAAATTCCATCTAGACACCGTTGCCCTAGAGCACACAAAAAACGATACATACCTCGGCCTAAACATCAGCGCCACAGGTAACTTCCACAAAGCTGTGAACGATCTGAGAGACAAGGCAAGAAGGGCCTTCTATGCCATCAAAAGGAACATAGAATTTGACATACCAATTAGGATCTGGCTAAAAATACTTGAATCAGTTATAGAACCCATTGTCCTTTATGGTTGTGAGGTCTGGGGTCCGCTCACCAACCAAGAATTCACAAAATGGGACAAACACCAAATTGAGACTCCTGCATGCAGAATTCTGCAAAAAATATCCCTCAGTGTACAAACGAAAAACATCAAATAATGCATACAGAGCAGAATTAGGCAGATACCCGCTAATTATCAAAATCCAGAAAAGAGCCGTTAAATTCTATAACGACTTTAAAGGAAGTGATTCCCAAACCTTCCATAACAAAGCCATCACCTACGGAGAGATGAACTTGGAGAAGAGTCCCCTAAGTAAGCTGGTCCTGGGGCTCTGTTCACAAACACAAACAGACCCCACAGAGCCCCAGGACAACAACACAATTATACCCAACCAAACCATGAGAAAACAAAAAGAGAATTACTCTTTAACAAAAAAACAGAGCAAACTAGAATGCTATTTGGCTCTAAACAGAGAGTACACAGTGGCAGAACACCTGACCACTGTGACTGACCCAAACTTAAGGAAAGCTTTGACTATGTACAGACTCAGTGAGCATAGCCTTGCTATTGAGAAAGGCCGCCGTAGGGCAGACCTGGCTCTCAAGAGAAGACAGGCTATGTGCACACTGCCCACAAAATGACGTGGAAACTGAGCTGCACTTCCTAACCTCCTGCCAAATGTATGACCAATTAGAGACACATATTTCCCTCATATTACAGAGATCCACAAAGAATTCAAAAAACAAACCCAATTTTGATAAACTCCCTTATCTACGGGTGAAAAACCACAGTGTGCCATAACAGCAGCAATATTTGTGACCTGTTGCCACAAGAAAAGGGCAACCAGTGAAGAACAAACACCATTGTAAATACAACCCATATTTATGTTTATTTATTTTCCCATTTATACTTTAACTATTTGCACATTGTTACAACACTGTATATATACATAATATGACATTTGAAATGTCTTTATTCTTTTGGAACTTCTGAGTGTAATATTTACTGTTAATATTTATTGTTTATTTCACTTTTGTTTACTATCTACTTCACTTGCTTTGGCAATGTTAACACACGTTTCCCATGCCAATAAAGCCCTTAAATTGAAATATAATTGAAATTGAATTGAGAGAGAGACTCTCAAGGACAGAAAGGCTAATAGATTACTTTTATTGCAGAACCTGAAGTCATTAATATTCAATTCAATATATTCATGTTTTTTTCAGAGTGGTCCTGACAGCAGAGCAGGATGTTCGCTATTTAGACAGCTGGGTAGAGGGTTATGATACAGTCTATTTAGACAGCTGGGTAGAGGTTATGATACAGTCTATTTAGACAGCTGGGTAGAGGTTATGATACAGTCTATTTAGACAGCTGGGTAGAGGGTTATGATACAGTCTATTTAGACAGCTGGGTAGAGGGTTATGATACAGTCTATTTAGACAGCTGGGTAGAGGGTTATGATACAGTCTATTTAGACAGCTGGGTAGAGGGTTATGATACAGTCTATTTAGACAGCTGGGTAGAGGGTTATGATACAGTCTATTTAGACAGCTGGGTAGAGGGTTATGATACAGTCTATTTAGACAGCTGGGTAGAGGGTTATGATACAGTCTATTTAGACAGCTGGGTAGAGGGTTATGATACAGTCTATTTAGACAGCTGGGTAGAGGGTTATGATACAGTCTATTTAGACAGCTGGGTAGAGGGTTATGATACAGTCTATTTAGACAGCTGGGTAGAGGGTTGTGATACAGTCTATTTAGACAGCTGGGTAGAGGGTTGATGATACAGTCTATTTAGACAGCTGGGTAGAGGGTTGGGACAGTCTATTTAGACAGCTGGGTAGAGGGTTATGATACAGTCTATTTAGACAGCTGGGTAGAGGGTTATGATACAGTCTATTTAGACAGCTGGGTAGAGGGTTAGATACAGTCTATTTAGACAGCTGGGTAGAGGGTTATGATACAGTCTATTTAGACAGCTGGGTAGAGGTTGGACAGGACACCCCACACTGGCACATTGCTGAAGCTGGACAGGACACCCCACACTGTAACCCCTCTACTTATAATACTTATATCGGGACCACCCATACGTAAAAATGTATGCGCACATGACTGTAAGTCGCTTTGGATAAAAGCGTCTACTAAATGGCATATTATATTATTATTATTTATATTATTATAAATCCTGACACTTCAACACAGACACGCCTTAATATAAAACTAAAATGTGTGAAATACTGCACGTCTATTAAGTGACTATTGATTAACCAGACTGATTGAGCGAAACTCCACTTCCTCTATATATAACCTATGACGGTGTGCTATTTTAGTGTGGTCTTAAAGACTTTGTGTTCATGACAGTTGTGTTAATGTCTGCGTCTGAACACCCTGTGAACAGCTCTAACACAATAAAACAACATCACAGCTGTACAGAGAGGAAAGGCAGTCATAAAACCCACACTGACCACACCAGAGGAGAGGGACTGACACACTAGCAGAGGGGAGTAATGGGGTGGTCTGGCTGAGAGAGATGGGAAGGGTGTGTGTGGGGTGTGTGTTTGTGTGTTTGACTGATGTGTGTATCTGAGTCTGGATCTGTGTGTGAGAGACTGTGTAATGGTTGGTTGGTTGTTGTGTGGGTCACTATGCTAGATGAGGTATATCTGGGCTGTGGGAGGAGCTGAGTGAGAGGAGAGCGGGCAGGACTGAGACAGGGCCGGAGCGCCGCATGGGCGCCTGTACTGATGTTCTGGTGGCGGCACGGCACTGCCCAGGGTCCTGGTGGGTTTGGACCGGGCTGGCCGCTCCCCCTTCAGATAAAGGGATAGACGGAGAGAGCAAGCGAGCGTGAGAAAGAAACCCCAGTTCTGTGCCACCATGCCTCTCCTCCAGTACCAGTCCAGTGTAGTACCAGTCCAGTGTAATACCAGTCCAGTGTAATACCAGTCCAGTGTAATACCAGTCCAGTGTAGTACCAGTCCAGTGTAATACCAGTCCAGTGTAATACCAGTCCAGTGTAATACCAGTCCAGTGTAATACCAGTCCAGTGTAGTACCAGTCCAGTGTAATACCAGTCCAGTGTAGTACCAGTCCAGTGTAATACCAGTCCAGTGTAATACCAGTCCAGTGTAGTACCAGTCCAGTGTAATACCAGTCCAGTGTAATACCAGTCCAGTGTAATACCAGTCCAGTGTAATACCAGTCCAGTGTAATACCAGTCCAGCACTTTAAAAAAGCCTCTCTATAAAAACACTGTTAATTAGGAGATTAATAAAATAAATAAAATCCCTGGCCTCCCTCCTTTTTTCCCCTGGCCTCCCTCTTTTTAATTCCTGGCCTCCCTCCTTTTTTCCCCTGGCCTCCCTCTTTTTTTCCCCTGGCCTCCCTCTGTTTTCCCCTGGCCTCCCTTCTTTTCTCCTTTATTCTTCTGTCTCTCCCTCCTTTTCTCAGTGAGACTGTGAGTATGACTGACAGACGGAGATGAGTCTAGTCTCTGTACACTGTGGGGTTATTATGGGGCTGTACACTGGGGGGTTATTATGGGCTGTACACTGTGGGGTTATTATGGGGCTGTACACTGTGGGGCTATTATGGGGTTATACACTGTGGGGTTATTATGGGGGCTGTACACTGTGGGGTTATTATGGGGCTGTAAGCACTGTGGGGCTATTATGGGCTGTGTGCTCTGTGGGGTGACTATGGGATGTGTGCTCTGTGCTGTTATCAGGCCAGGTGGTCTAGCTGTCACCAGCTGGCTGTCTAATCAGTGTGACGAGCACCTGGGAGAAGGGTTGAGAGTCCCCTGGGGACACTGGTAGAGGGGGTGGGAGACCCCGGGCGAACCTGGGGTGCTCAGTGACCAGGGGGAGAGAGGGGGGAGGGAGGGAGGTAGGTAGGGAGGGAGGGAAGGAAGGAAGGAAGGAAGGAAGGAAGGAAGGAAGGAAGGAAGGAAGGAAGGAAGGAAGAAGGAAGGAAGGAAGGAAGGAAGGAAGGAAGGAAGGAAGGAAGGAAGGAAGGAAGGAAGTATAATTGATTTAAGTGAAAGCTCCCCTGTGCCAGCTACACATGCACGTACATAGCACATACTCCCTTGTTCATGTGTTCCCCCAGAGAGCCAGGTTATTAAAAAGGCTAAAGCCTGACGCACATGGACACACACACACACACACACACACACACACACACACACACACACACACACACACACACACACACACACACACAGTGTACAACCCCATAACACACAGGCACACACAGGCATGTATGCTAATATAACAGGAGGGAGGGAGAGAAGGGGGGAGGAAGGGGGTGAGAGAGGGAGGATGGTTTATGAGTGATGCCACTCCCTCAGGGACAGACAGGTGATTAAAGCTCACGTAGCTCGGGAGAGAGTGTGTGTGTGTGTCTCGTCTCTGGAATGAACATCTGTCATTCCGTCTCATCACACAACAACAAAGGCATCTCAACGACTAGAGTGCTTAGAATTCATTTTCAAATTAATTGATTTCTCATCACATTTCTCTCTATGTTAATGTCCATCCATTAAGACTGAATCAGCCTATTCTCTCTCATTCTCCCCCCAGACTCCTCCCGATTCCCCCTTCTCCCCCTGTTCTCCCACTCAACACCCACCACCCTCTGTAGTTAACCTGAGATGAACCGCCAAACCCACCACATTCTCCAATACTGAGCTTTTTCAAATTAGCCTTTTCAAAGGAACACAGCTTGTCCTCTTCTCATAGTGTCATAATGGCCAATATGGGAAGAATGACTCCCCTAAATGACAATTGAAGTAACTGGCCTCGCTTCAAACCAAAAAGTGCTACTAATAAACGCCCAGCTCTGACCGCCATCTTTAGAGGGAAGGAGAGTGGGGGGAGAAAGAGAGATGGGGGAAAGAGAGGAGAGAGAGAGAGAGAGAGAGAGAGAGAAAGGAAAATGCAGAGAGATAGGAAAAGAGTCTGTGAGGTTGGCCCACTAGTGCCACCTTTCTTTTTTTTGTCTCTCTCTCTCTCTCTCTCTCTCTCTCTCTCTCTCTCTCTCGCTCTATCTCCCTCCCTCTCTTTCTCTCTCTCTACCTCTTCTCTCTCACTCTCCATCCCTCTTTCCAGCAGCATTCCTCCTCAGCAGTGGAAAAAAGGCTATTTCCACAGGCATGGATATGTGTGAAAGCGCTCAGCTAGGGGTTGTCAGAGGACCCACTCAGGCCCCGTCTCACTCTGCCAGTGCAGTTTAATCATATAAAACACCTCTAAGGCGGTGTCCTGAATGGTACCTTACAGTAGGCCCATGTTGGAAGAAATAAAAAGGATATATTAGAAAATAACTGAATGATTAAAACACGGGCTTGAGGGGAGTGATGGAGAGGTTTTGGGAGTGTGGAGCCAAATAAAACAGGACGATACTTAGAGAGGTTTATTGTGATTGCGAAACGCTGTTGAGTTTGATCATTAGGGTTGTGTTCTGTGGGCCTGGGTTGGGTCTTTTATTGATAGTCTTGAGACGTCAAAACCAGCTCTGAAAGTATACTTACACTCGCTGGAAAGAGATTGCTATGGTGTGGACCAGGAGGGGAAGAGGGAGAGGTTGAGAAAGAAAGAGAGAGAGAGAGAAAGTAAGAAAGGGAGAGTGAAAAAGGTGAAAAGAGAGCAAATTGTCAGAGAAATATACTGGCTGTTATTCCTATATATTATCATGGAGTTGTCAGAGAAATATACTGGCTGTTATTCCTATAGATTATCATGGAGTTGTCAGAGAAATATACTGGCTGTTATTCCTATAGATTATCATGGAGTTGTCAGAGAAATATACTGGCTGTTATTCCTATATATTATCATGGAGTTGTCAGGAGAAATATACTGGCTGTTATTCCTATAGATTATCATGGAGTTGTCAGAGAAATATACTGGCTGTTATTCCTATAGATTATCATGGAGTTGTCAGAGAAATATACTGGCTGTTATTCCTATAGATTATCATGGAGTTGATTGGAATAGAACTCTCACTGTAAAAAATGATGGAGTTGTTCATATGAGAGTACTGCTCCTCCCTGTCCATACCAATACACTGATACTCACACACAAACACACACACACACAAACACACACACTGCACGTCCCTGTCTATACCAATACACTGACTACTCACAAACACACACACTGCACATCCCTGTCTATACCATTACAATGACTACTCACAAACACACCCACTCCACGTCCCTGTCTATACCATTACACTGACTACTCAAGCACACAAACACACACACACACACAACACACACACTGCACGTCCCTGTCTATACCAATACACTGACTACTCACAAACACACCACTCCACGTCCCTGTCCCATAACATTGAACAGACATTAGTGGCTAAATGGAGTCATTATTAAACGTTACATTTCCCCCTCCTCTCATCCCATTGACTTTCTATTAACTTACTATTGAAGACTGATGTCTATGGTTCTGGCACTGGTCTGTCATGCCACAGTGACTAGTCCTATTAAGTCCTATTGATTATAGAAAGACACTCAGGAGCCTTCTGATTGGTAACGTCTAATAGAAAGAACGTTTATGAAGAGGAGAGAAGAGAAGCTTACTTTTAAAAGAACGACTTTACCATAACTCTTCTTTAGAAACCTGTTAAAAAGGATTTAACAGACTGGCATTTCCTAGGTAACTTGTGTGTGTGTGTGTGTGTGTGTGTGTGTGTGTGTGTGTGTGTGTGTGTATGCGGACCCCTAGAAGAAGATAGACTTGGGCTGAGCTGGTTGCTAAGGTGTCTGTGATATCATCACCTCACTGCTTTGCACATGTACCTGTATCACCATGCTGTGCTGCCTCGCGGCTCACACCCTGTCATAGCACACACACACACACTCACACACACACACAGGTTGTAAGACACGCACACACTGTCAGAGCTAGAGCGAAAGCTGAGGTGGAAGATGCAGTGACATCGACAAACACAGCTCTGAGACACACACACAGCGCTGTGAGAACACACTCCATCTGAAGTCTTAAACCAGGGAGCGTTAGTGTGAAATACACTCAAAGGGCTTCTGATTTCACCCCTGCTGAAGTCAAGCCACACACACACACACACACTCACACACACCCTCACCCTCAGTCTCAGCTTCACCTCTGCCTCTCTCTGAGCACTGAAGCACATGTGCCAATACATCACCAGTCTCTTTCTGTCTGTCCCCTTGTATCCTACAGGCCTAGACTCTCTCTGTCTGTATCCTACAGGCCTAGACTCTCTCTCTGTCCTCTGTATCCTACAGGCCTAGACTCTCTCTGTCTGTATCCTACAGGCCTAGACTCTCTCTGTCTATATCATAGCAGGCCTGGACTCTCTCTGTCTGTATCCTACAGGCCTAGACTCTCTCTGTCTGTATCCTACAGGCCTGAGACTCTCTCTGTCTGTATCCTACAGGCCTAGACTCTCTCTGTCTGTATCCTACAGGCCTAGACTCTCTCTGTCTATATCCTACAGCGCCTAGACTCTCTCTGTCTGTATCCTACAGGCCTAGACTCTCTCTGTCTGTATCCTAAGCAGGCCTAGACTCCTCTCTTTGTATCCTACAGGCTAGACTCTCTCTGTCTGGGTATCCTACAGGCCTAGACCTCTCTGTCTGTATCCTACAGGCCTAGTCTCTCTCTCTCTGTATCCTACAGGCCTAGACTCTGTCTATATCCTACAGGCCTAGACTCTCTCTGTCCATATCATACAGGCCTAGACTCTCTCTGCCTGTATCCTACAGGCCTAGACTCTCTCTCTGTCTGTATCCTACAGGCCTAGACTCTCTGTCTGTATCCTACAGGCCTAGACTCTCTCTGTCCATATCATACAGGCCTAGACTCTCTCTGTCTGTATCCACAGGCCTAGACTCTCTCTGTCTGTATCCTACAGGCTAGACTCTCTCTGTCTGTATCCTACAGGCCTATACTCTCTCTGTCTGTATCCTACAGGCCCATAGACTCTGTCTATATCCTACAGGCATATACTCTCTCTGTCTGTATCCTACAGGCCTAGACTCTCTCTGTCTATATCATTACAGGCCTAGACTCTCTCTCTGTCTGCCATCCTACAGGCCTAGACTCTCTCTGTCTGTATCCTACAGGCCTAGACTCTCTCTGTCTATATCATACAGGCCTAGACTCTCTCTGTCTGGCATCCTACAGGCTTAGATCTCTCTCTGTCTGTATCTCTACAGGCCCTAGACTCTCTCTGTCTATATCCTACAGGCCTAGACTCTCTCTGTCTGTATCCTACAGGCCTAGACTCTCTCTGTGTCTATATCATACAGGCCTAGACTCTCTCTGTCTGTATCCTACAGGCCTAGACTCTCTCTGTCTGTATCCTACAGGCCTAGACCTCTCTGTCTGTATCCCTACAGGCCTAGACTCTCTCTGTCTATATCCTACAGGCCTAGAGACTCCTCTGTCTGTATCCTACAGGCCTAGACCTCTCTGTCTGTATCCCTACAGGCTGGAGTCTCTCTGTCTATATCCTACAGGCCTAGACTCTCTCTGTCTGTATCCTACAGGCCTAGACTCTCTCTTTGTATCCTACAAGGCCTAGACTCTCTCTGTCTGTATCCTACAGGCCTAGACTCTCCTCTGTCTGTATCCCAGCAGGCCTAGACTCTCTCTGTCTGTATCCTACAGGCCTGATCTCTGTCTGTATCCTACAGGCCTAGACTCTCTCTGTCTGGTATCCTACAGGCCTAGACCTAGGGACTGTCTGTATCCTACAGGCCTAGACTCTCTGTCTGTATCCTACAGGCCTAGACTCTCTCTGTCTGTATCCTACAGGCCTAGACTCTCTCTGTC
>NW_025539228.1:0-14084 GCF_020615455.1 Coregonus clupeaformis
GGGTCATTCTACAGATTCGGTGACATTTCAGTATTGTCAGTGTCCCAAGATGTACTAGTGTTATAACTTGTCAGAACATTTATCAAACTACACTTAAATTACAACATTTCAAAGTTTTACATGTTTTTAATATGGAGTAGAGAATATGATTTTAAACAGAGATGAATTTCAATACTTATATGTTTGCTTTTCTTATGAGTATTAAGAATTTCGCCTGTCTCTATTGACCATCATGCAAATGGCGTGACTCATTTTGAGTACACAGTGTTAAATAATAATGCTTTTTTTTTGTTAAATTAATTGTATATGCCCCCTTATTATGCATAATCCATTTTCTCAGCATAAGACATTTTATTTTCTGAGAAATTCAGGCTTTTACCCCTGTCCTTGTATTTCTTTCAACCCCGTAACGCAACAATACCCCCACTCACAATTAAATAATGGTGGACATCATTTATGAGGAAGTGACATCATACAAGTCTTCAGAGAAGCCTGGTGTGACAAGTGGTAAGCTGCTCTCACTTTTATAAATATTTCATGTTTTAAGCACATATGGGCTTTGTCAATCTCAGGTATTCAACTCTGTTGGGGGGGAATTCATAGTTAAGATTTTACCAATAATTGTTTTTATAGCTATGAAGTATAACAATGTATTTTGTTGAATAAGGCCATGTGGCACACTGCTAGCTGCTAGCATCCCCGAATTAGCAACAGATTAGCACAAAATCTTCAACCCTGTCACATTCAACCCCATCACATTTTTCAATGTTACGGGGTTGAATGGCTGTTACAGGGTTGAATAGCTGTTAAATCTTAGCAATATTTAATGTATATTGCTTAATACCAATCATATTTTCTTGTTGAATGTTTGTTGTTTACGGTTTTACAGTATCAACTAAAAGTACGAGGAATTTTGAAAAACTTTAAAAAGTGACAATTAATTTGTCTCTCTCCTATATACATTGACATATTTAGGAGTATTATCTGCAAGTTCATGTTCATTTTACTACATAGTGATTAAAATGATACAATATTTAGTCTTGAAGAGTAAGCAGGTCATTGACTTGACCTTGACCTACAATTTCAGATTCAACAATGGCAAAAACAGCAGCAGAAAGGCAAAGAGAGTACAGGGCAAGAAGAAATGCTGATCCAGAACGAAGGGAAAAGTACCTCAGGAGTGAACGCATGAGATGGACAAAAGATGTTTTAGCAGGAAAGAAGAAAGGAATAGGAGATCTAGATAAGAGAGGTCAAAGATGAGGGGAGAAAGGGATGGAGAAAAGCGAAGGAGCGGCAAAAGCAAAGGGAAATGGCTGTTAATACTATTGCCACCCCTCCACAAAGTCCTGATAGAGACGTGGTGATGTCACATGAGCCCACAAGGTTAGGGAAAAAGATTGTGTGTGTTGAGAGAGAGAGAGAGAGAGAGAGAGAGAGAGAGAGAGAGAGAGAGAGAGAGAGAGAGAGAGAGAGAGAGAGAGAGAGAGAGAGAGAGAGAGAGAGAGAGAGAGAGAGAGAGAGAGAGAGAGAGAGAGAGAGAGAGAGAGAGAGAGAGAGAGAGAGAGAGAGAGAGAGAGAGAATAGGAGTGCAAAGGAGTGCATACAAATATGATTTCTGGTAACTTTGTACACTATTTCTTCAAAACTGCTTAGACATATTCACATTGTAATAGTATCCTTAACATTTATTTATACTGCTTATGAACTTACCTTGTTATGATTTGATACAATAAATAAAATTGAATTGAATTGTCTATTTGTTTGTTTTAGACAATCTGTGAAGGGGAAGAAGAAATCAAGAAAGACAAAAGACAAATTGAGAAAGCAGGTAGCTGATTTACAGAAATGTCTTGATGAAGAAAGGAGGGCCAAAGAAAAGTACAAAAAAAGGCTCCAGCGTTTAGAAAAGAAGACTTCGTCAAAATCCACAGCTGTACCAAGTGATGTCAGAAGATCTGCGCTGCATCACACAGCACTCGTTACTCAAATAAAGGAGCATTATAAAAATGCAAAAACTGAACGAGAGAAGCAAATTATATCCAGAGTAGTGGCAGGTAACATTATTAAGAAGTATAGACTGCAATCATTTTCAGAGTCTGCTTTGGGTTTTTCAAAGAAACGCTGGAAGCTCACAGGCAGTGTATCTACATTTCAAAGAAAGAAAATCTCAAACTTTGTGGACATCAAGAAGAGGGTGAGGGATTTCTTCACACGTGATGATATCAGTAGAATGACCACTGGCAAAAAGCAAACTAAAACAAAGAACAAACAGAAGATGCAGAAGAGGTTGTTACTGTTATTAGTTCATTATTGTGTTTTACTCTGTCTAGCTTTCATCTACATTCTTTAGATTTTAAAAACTATGTTGACAGTAGGTTTAAAAATGTTTAAAAAATGGCAACATGTTAGTGATCTCAAAAGATAAAACATATGACACGTGATGCTTTTCACTCAACCCTGTTACATGATTTTCCAACCCTGTTGCGGTGCATTCATCCCTGTTACGAGATTATTTTTTTAAAATTGTTGCATTAAATACACAAAATATAACATCAATAGTGTTTTTATTGTGTGTATTAAATCAGGGTAAATAAGGCTATTTCAATTTTGTCAGGAATTACGCAGCATTCTTGCACATTTCTTGCGAAAATGTGGAGTTAGATTAGAAATTTCTTCATCGTAAACTGGAAAGGATGGTGCTGGTCAGTTTTTCTTGATTTTCTCTTTAAGTACAATATGCCATTATTTACAAGGGACATCTAAACTGTGAGATTATGCCAGAAGCTGATCTCAAGCTTATTGGAAAAATGAATAGTTGAATAACAAAATGACTGTGACGGGGTTGAATTAAATTGGGACTTGTTTGAGAAAATAATACAGAATAATAACTTAATACTCTACATTGAGATGGGAAAAGGTATTTTCTATCAAGTACACACATTACTTTGTCACATCAAATAAAAAAAAGCTTAAGATTTTAATGTTCATTGTTTCATCCTCCTCAATCACAAAAGGCACCGAATCTGTAGAATGACCCATATAACATTTTGGTGTAAAATGACCTAGCACGACCTGACATGACATTGCATGGTATGCTACTCTTGCATTGTACTGTAACATTATTGCATTGTGTCACCTCATGTTATTAGTAATACATTTAGTTTGACATCAATGTAGCTAGAAAATGTTTTTTATACTACACTTTGCTTTATATATTTCTGTAAATTATATTATTTGTTTTTTAAACAGATAACAAAAACAAAGTGAGGGCTATAAAAATGATTACAATACCACAGCAATTGCATGTTATGGCCAAATTCAGTAGAGGGAGCCAAAGTCTGTTGGATGCTCCAATCAATGGTTAGTCCTGGCTACATTCAGATTTTCTACCCTTCTCCCGAAGTGTGCACTTGAACACTATCCGTTCAGACCTCAATCCTTCCTACGTAAAGGTTATGAAAAATTTGCTCTTTGAGTATTTTGTCCAGTAGTTTTCCTCAAGGAGAAAGCCCCCACTGCTATGTCAAAGATAATAAAACAAAAACACTATAGTAAATGCTACAGTAATGTCCGCAAAAACACTACAGTAAATACTACAGTATACTACGTCCCGCAAAAACACTACAGTAAATACTATAGTCTGCAAAAACACTACAGTAATTACTATATATATATATATATATATATACACTGCTCAAAAAAATAAAGGGAACACTTAAACAACACAATGTAACTCCAAGTCAATCACACTTCTGTGAAATCAAACTGTCCACTTAGGAAGCAACACTGATTGACAATACATTTCACATGCTGTTGTGCAAATGGTATAGACAACAGGTGGAAATTATAGGCAATTAGCAAGACACCCCCAATAAAGGACTGGTTTTGAAGGTGGTGACCACAGACCACTTCTCAGTTCCTATGCTTCCTGGCTGATGTTTTGGTCACTTTTGAATGCTGGCGGTGCTTTCACTCTAGTGGTAGCATGAGACGGAGTCTACAACCCACACAAGTGGCTCAGGTAGTGCAGCTCATCCAGGATGGCACATCAAAGCGAGCTGTGGCAAGAAGGTTTGCTGTTTCTGTCAGCGTAGTGTCCAGAGCATGGAGGCGCTACCAGGAGACAGGCCAGTACATCAGGAGACGTGGAGGAGGCCGTAGGAGGGCAACAACCTAGCAGCAGGACTGCTACCTCCGCCTTTGTGCAAGGAGGAGCAGGAGGAGCACTGCCAGAGCCCTGCAAAATGACCTCCAGCAGGCCACAAATGTGCATGTGTCTGCTCAAACGGTCAGAAACAGACTCCATGAGGGTGGTATGAGGGCCCGACGTCCACAGGTGTGGGTTGTGCTTACAGCCCAACACCGTGCAGGACGTTTGGCATTTACCAGAGAACACCAAGATTGGCAAATTCGCCACTGGCGCCCTGTGCTCTTCACAGATGAAAGCAGGTTCACACTGAGCACGTGACAGATGTGACAGAGTCTGGAGATGCCGTGGAGAACGTTCTGCTGCCTGCAACATCCTCCAGCATGACCGGTTTGGCGGTGGGTCAGTCATGGTGTGGGGTGGCATTTCTTTGGGGGGCCGCACAGCCCTCCATGTGCTCACCAGAGGTAGCCTGACTGCCATTAGGTACCGAGATGAGATCCTCAGACCCCTTGTGAGACCATATGCTGGTGCGGTTGGCCCTGGGTTCCTCCTAATGCAAGACAATGCTAGACCTAATGTGGCTGGAGTGTGTCAGCAGTTCCTGCAAGAGGAAGGCATTGATGCTATGGACTGGCCCGCCTGTTCCCCAGAACTGAATCCAATTGAGCACATCTGGGACATCATGTCTCGCTCCATCCACCAACGCCACGTTGCACCACAGACTGTCCAGGAGTTGGCAGATGCTTTAGTCCAGGTCTGGGAGGAAATCCCTCAGGAGACCATCCGCCACCTCATCAGGAGCATGCCCAGGCGTTGTAGGGAGGTCATACAGGCACGTGGAGGCCACACACACTACTGAGCCTCATTTTGACTTGTTTTAAGGACATTACATCAAAGTTGGATCAGCCTGTAGTGTGGTTTTCCACTTTAATGTTGAGGGTGACTCCAAATCCAGACCTCCATGGGTTGATACATTTGATTTCCATTGATATTTTTTTGTGATTTTGTTGTCAGCACATTCAACTATGTAAAGAAAAAAGTATTTAATAAGATTATTTCATTCATTCAGATCTAGGATGTGTTATTTTAGTGTTCCCTTTATTTTTTTGAGCAGTGTATATATGTATATATATAAACACACTACGGTTTTTTTTACTACAGTATTTATTTTTTATTATAAACCAGGTCGTTCGAGCCCTGAATGCTGTTTGGCTGAAAGCCGTGGTATATCAGACCGTATAAAAAGCAAAAATCCAGAAAATCACATTGTATGATTTTTAAGTAATTAATTTGCATTTTATTGCATGACATAAGTATTTGATCACCTACCAACCAGTAAGAATTCCAGCTCTCACAGACCTGTTCGTTTTTCTTTAAGAAGCCCTCCTGTTCTCCACTCATTACCTGTATTAACTGCACTTGTTTGAACTCGTTACCTGTATAAAAGACACCTGTCCACACACTCAATCAAACAGACTCCAACCTCTCCACAATGGCCAAGACCAGAGAGCTGTGTAAGGACATCAGGGATACAATTGTAGACTTGCACAAGGCTGGGATGGGCTACAGGACAATAGGCAAACAGCTTGGTGAGAAGGCAACAACTGTTGGCGCAATTATTAGAAAATGGAAGAAGTTCAAGATGACGGTCAATCACCCTCGGTCTGGGGCTCCATGCAAGATCTCACCTCGTGGGGCATCAATGATAATAATAAATAATAATAATAATATGCCATTTAGCAGACGCTTTTATCCAAAGCGACTTACAGTCATGCGTGCATAAATTTTTTTTTGTGTATGGGTGGTCCCGGGGATCGAACCCACTACCTTGGCGTTACAAGCGCCGTGCTCTACCAGCTGAGCTACAGAGGACCATGATCATGAGGAAGGTGAGGGATCAGCCCAGAACTACACGGCAGGACCTGGTCAATGACCTGAAGAGAGCTGGGACCACAGTCTCAAAGAAAACCATTAGTAACACACTACGCCGTCATGGATTAAAATCCTGCAGCGCACGCAAGGTCCCCCTGCTCAAGCCAGCGCATGTCCAGGCCCGTCTGAAGTTTGCCAATGACCATCTGGATGATCCAGAGGAGGAATGGGAGAAGGTCATGTGGTCTGATGAGACAAAAATATAGCTTTTTGGTCTAAACTCCACTCGCCGTGTTTGGAGGAAGAAGAAGGATGAGTACAACCCCAAGAACACCATCCCAACCGTGAAGCATGGAGGTGGAAAAATAATTATTTGGGGATGCTTTTCTGCAAAGGGGACAGGACGACTGCACCGTATTGAGGGGAGGATGGATGGGGCCATGTATCGCGAGATCTCAGTAAGAGCATTGAAGATGGGTCGTGGCATCTCAAGGTCCTGGAGTGGCCTAGCCAGTCTCCAGACCTGAACCCAATAGAAAGTCTTTGGAGGGAGCTAAAAGTCCGTATTGCCCAGCGACAGCCCCGAAACCTGAAGGATCTGGAGAAGGTCTGTATGGAGGAGTGGGCCAAAATCCCTGCTGCAGTGTGTGCAAACCTGGTCAAGACCTACAGGAAACGTATGATCTCTGTAATTGCAAACAAAGGTTTCTGTACCAAATATTAACTTCTGCTTTTCTGATGTATCAAATACTTATGTCAAGCAATAAAATGCAAATTATTACTTAAAAATCATACAATGTGATTTTCTGGATTTTTGATACAAATTACAGACCTCTACATGCTTTGTAAGTAGGAAAACCTGCAAAATCGGCAGTGTATCAAATACTTGTTCTCCCCACTGTATATATATATTTTTTTTGTTTTACTTTTTACTGGTCTAATTACGTTGGTAACCAGTTTATAATAGCAATAAGGCCTCTCGGGGGTTTGGGGTATATGGCAAATATACCACAGCTAAGGGCTGTATCCAGGCACTCTGCGTTGTGTCGCGCATAAGAACAGCCCTTAGCCGTGGTATATTGGCCATATACCACACCTCCTCGGGCCTTATTGCATAAGTCAACTGTAAATACTACAGTATACTACAATCATGTCCGCAACACTACAGTCAATACTACAGTAAAGTAAGCAAAAACACTACAGTGAAAACTATAGTATTTATACCATAGTATACTATAGTATTTTTTCATGTGGGCACTCTCATAGATTAAAAAATAATGGACTGGTGTGAGGAATTTGTTGGAAACACTACCTAGTCACGCTTGCACCAATCCAATGCTTTTAAATGTATGAGGGGGAGTGAACCAGTGCACGGGTAGAGAATCGGCATGTAGCCATACTCTTCTGAATCCTAAAACAACCCCTGGCCCCTACACCCTAGGCACTCAAGGAAGTAAGTCTGAGAGGATTGGATAGACTTTTGCATTATGGTAATACATTTTGCCTTCTGATTGGCTGGGGAAATGTTGCCATATTGCTTCCATTTATCTAGTCCTCTGAGATCAACAACAGTGACAAGGTAGTAGGGCACTGGGGTCAATTATTCAGATGGTTTGATTTGGTTTAACATACCTTGGAAAATGAAGTGTGTGTGTGTATGCATGTGTCACGTCTGTCTGTCTGTCTGTCTGTCTGTCTGTCTGTCTGTCTGTCTGTCTGTCTGTCTGTCTGTCTGTGTGTGTGTGTGCCTTCAGAAAGTATTCACACCCCTTGACCCGGCTTTACGTATTTTACTGGATTGTGACTCACTGACACTGCCCCCGGTTAGAGGGGAAGAAAGCAGCCCAAGAGTTAACACATACAGGAACTTTATTTAAACACACTGAGGAAGATGAACATGGGGATGAAAAATGGGAGAGGTAGTGGAATAATAGTGGTTCTGTAGAAGCAATTGAAAGGCAATGAATATATTGTACATACGATCTCACAAGAGCAGTAATAACAGTAATAAAGGACTGTATAAATGACATGTAATCCCTGAACATGTTTACAGGTTACAAGATATACAGAGGCAGCATACATAATGCAACAACAACTAACTATGAAGAACAATATATACATGTTAAACAACTCACCATCCCACCGGTCCAGAGATACAGTATGCCTGAGTCCAGTTGTGGATGGGCAGAGACAGAGATGTTGCTCTCTGCCACTGCTTGAGGGAGACTAACAATATTGTGTGCCCTGTATAGCCAAGAGGATGGGCAGATGTCCAGCCCCCTAGTAACTTCCCTAGCAACCTATTAGGGCACAGGTCACACAGGTCAGGGAGAGTTTGAGAGACAGGTTTATGGTACCCCCAAGACTCTCAGGCTCGGGACATGAGGGATGGGGAGTGGAGTGTGCAGCTCAGGGTTGTGGGGTGCTGATAACAGTCACTGGCAGGGAATTCGTAACAGTGTTACAGCCTGAATTTAAAATGGATTTACAGTTCTGTCGGAAAGTATTCAGACCCCTTGACTTTTTCCACATTTTGTTACGTTACAGCCTTATTTTAAAATATATTTTTTTTAATCCTCAACAATCTACACACAATACCCCATAATGACATAGCAAAAACAGGTTTTTTGAAATGTTTGCACATTTATTACAAATAAAAAACGGAACTGCCTTATTTACATATGTATGCAGACCCTTCGCTATGAGACTCGAAATTGAGCTCAGGTGCATCCTGTTTCCACTGTTCATCCTTGAGATGTTTCTACAACTTGATTGGAGTCCACCTGTGGTCAATTCAATTGATTGGACATGATTTGGAAAGGCACACACCTGTCTATATAAGGTCCCACAGTTGACAGTGCATGTCAGAGCAAAAACCCAAGCCATGAGGTCGAAGGAATTGTCCGTAGAGGTCCGAGACAGGATAGTGTCGAGGCACAGATCTGGGGAAGTGTACCAAAACATTTCTGCAGCATTGAAGTTCCCCAAGAACACAGTGGCCTCCATCATTCTTAAATGTAAGAAATTTGGAACCACCAAGAGTCTTCCTAGAGCTGGTCGCCCGGCCAAACTGAGCAATCGTGGGAGAAGGGCCTTGGTTTAGGGAGGTGACCAAGAACCCGATGGTCACTCTGACAGAGCTCCAGAGTTTCTCTGTGGAGATGGGAGAACCTTCCAGAAGGACAACCATCTCTGCAGCACTCCACCAATCAGTTCTTTATGGTAGAGTGGCCAGACGGAAGCCACTCCTCAGTAAAAGGCACATTACAGCCTACTTGGAGTTTGCCAAAAGGCATCTAAAGGACTCTCAGACCATGAGAAACAAGATTCTCTGGTCTGATGAAACCAAGATTGAACTCTTTGGCCTGAATGCCAAGCGTCACGTCTGGAGGAAACCTGGCACCATGGTGGTGCATGGTGGTGGCAGCATTATGCTGTGGGGATATTTTTCACTGGCAGGGACTGGGAGACTAGTCAGGATCGAGGGAAAGATGAACGGAGCAAAGTACAGAGAGATCCTTGATGAAAACCTGCTCCAGAGTGCTCAGGACCTAAGACTGGGGCGAAGGTTCACTTTCCAACAGGACAACGACCCTAAGCACACAGCCAAGACAACGCAGGAGTGGCTTTGGGCCTAGTCTCTGAATGTCCTTGATTGGCCCAGCCAGAGCCCGTACTTGAACCTGATCGAACATCTCTGGAGAGACCTGAAAATAGCTTTGCAGCGATGCTCCCCATCCAACCTGACAGAGCTTGAGAGGATCTGCAGAGAAGAATGGGAGAAACTCCCCAAATACAGGTGTGTCAAGCTTGTAGCGTCATACCCAAGAAGACTTGAGGCTGTAATCGCTGCCAAAGGTGCTTCAAGAAGTTTCTGAATACTTATGTAAATGTAATATTTCCGTTTTTTATTTAAATACATTTGCACACATTTCTAAAAACCTGTTTTTGCTTTGTCATTATGGGGTATTTTGTGTAGATTGATGAGGGGAGGAAAACAATTTAATCAATTTTAGAATAAGGCTGTAACGTTACTAAATGTGAAAAAAGTCAAGGGGTCTGAATACTTTCCGAAAGCACTGTAAATCTGCTTGAAAATCTATGACAAGACCTGAAAATGGTTGTCTAGCAATGATCAACAACCAATTTGACAGAGCTTGAAGAATTTTCAAAAGAATAATAGGCAAACGTTGCACAATCCAGGTGTGGAAAGCTCTTAGACTTACCCAGAAAGACTCACAGCTGTAATCGCTGCCAAAGATGATTCTAACCTGTATTGACTCAGGGGGCTGAAAATGTATCTAATCAAGATACACACTGAGTGTACAAAACATTAGGAACACCTTCCTAATATTTAGTTGCCCCACCTTTTGCCCGCAGAACAGCCTCAATTCATCGGGCATGGACTCTACAAAGAGTCGAAAGCGTGTCACAGGGATGCTGGCCCATGTTGACTCCAATGCTTCCCACAGTTGTGCCAAGTTGGCTGGGTGTCCTTTGGGTGCTGGACCATTCCTGATACACACGGGAAACTGTTGAGCATTAAAAACCCAGCAGCGTTGCAGTTCTTGATACACTCAAACCAGTGCGCCGGACACCTACTACCATACCCTGTTCAAAGGCACTTAAATATTTTGTCTTGTCCATTCACCTTCCGAATGGCACACATACATAATCCGTGTCTCAATTGTCTCAATGCTTAAATTCCTTCTTTAACCTGTCTCCTCCCCTTCATCTACACTAATTGAAGTGGATTTAACAGGTGACATCAATAAGGGATCATAGCTTTCACCTGGATTCACCTGGTCAGTCTATGTCACGGAATGAGCAGGTGTTCCTAATGTTTTGTGCACTCAGTGCATTGGTGTTATTTTTCATGTTTTTTATTTTTCAAATGTCCAAATGTTCTTCCACTTTGACATTAGAATATTTTGTGTAGATCGTTGGCCAAAAAAAGATAATTCAATCCATTTGAATCCCACTTTGCAACACAACAAAATGTGGAAATAGTCATGGGGTGTGAATACTTTCTGAAGGCACTGTATGTACAGTTGAAGTCGGAAGTTTACATACACCTTAGCCAAATACATTTAAACTCAGTTTTTCACAATTCCTGACATTTAATCCTAGTAAAAATTCCCTGTCTTAGGTCAGTTAGGATCACCACTTTATTTTAAGAATGTGAAATGTCAGAATAATAGTAGAGAGAATGATTTATTTCAGCTTTTATTTATTTCATCACATTCCCAGTGGGTCAGAAGTTTACATACACTCAATTAGTATCTGGTAGCATTGCCTTTACATTTTTTTACTTGGGTCAAACATTTTGGGTAGACTTCCAGAAGCTTCCCACAATAAATTGGGTGAATTTTGGCCCATTCCTCCTGACAGAGCTGGTGTAACTGAGTCAGGTTTGTATTCCTCCTTGCTCGCACACGCTTTTTCAGTTCTGCCCACACATTTTCAATAGGATTGAGGTCAGGGCTTTGTGATGGCCACTCCAATACCTTGACTTTGTTGTCCTTAAGCCATTTTGCCACAACTTTGGAAGTATGCTTGGGGTCATTGTCCATTTGGAAGACCCATTTGTGACCAAGCTTTAACTTCCTGACTGATGTCTTGAGATGTTGCTTCAATATACAGTGAGGGAAAAAAGTATTTGATCCCCTGCTGATTTTGTATGTTTGCTCACTGACAAAGAAATTATCAGTCTATAATTTTAATGGTAGGTTTATTTGAACAGTGAGAGACAGAATAACAACAACAAAATCCAGAAAACGCATGTAAAACATGTTATAAATTGATTTGCATTTTAATGAGGGAAATAAGTATTAGACACCCTCTCAATCAGAAAGATTTCTGGCTCCCAGGTGTCTTTTATACAGGTAACGAGCTGAGATTAGGAGCACACTCTTAAAGGGAGTGCTCCTAATCTCAGCTTGTTACCTGTTTAAAAGACACCTGTCCACAGAAGCAATCAATCAATCAGATTCCAAACTCTCCACCATGGCCAAGACCAAAGAGCTTCAAGGATGTCAGGGACAAGATTGTAGACCCACACAAGGCTGGAATGGGCTACAAGACCATCGCCAAGCAGCTTGGTGAAAAGGTGACAACAGTTGGTGCGATTATTCGCAAATGAAAAAACACAAAGACCTGTCAATCTCCCTCGGCCTGGGGCTCCATGCAAGATCTCACCTCGTGGAGTTGCAATCCGATAATGAGAGCGGTGAGGAATCAGCCCAGAACTACACGTGGGAGGATCTTGTCGATGATCTCAAGGCAGCTGGGACCATAGTCACCAAGAAAACAATTGGTAACACACTACGCCGTGAAGGACTGAAATCCTGCAGCGCCCAAAGGTCCCCCTGCTCAAGAAAGCACATATACAGGCCCGTCTGAAGTTTGCCAATCAACATCTGAATGATTCAGAGGAGAACTGGGTGAAAGTGTTGTGGTCAGATGAGACCAAAATGGAGCTCTTTGGCATCAACTCAACTCGCTTCCGTGTTTGGAGGAGGAGGAATGCTGCCTAGGACCCCAAGAACACCATCCCCACCGTCAAACTTGGAGGTGGAAACCTTATGCTTTGGGGGTGTTTTTCTGCTAAGGGGACAGGACAACTTCATCGCATCAAAGGGACTCGATGAGACGGGGCCATGTGCCGTCAAATCTTAGGTAAGAACCTCCTTCCCTCATCCAGGGGCATTGAAAATGGGTCGTGGATGGGTATTCCAGCATGACAATAGACCCAGAAACACATGGCCAAGGCAACAAAGGAGTGGCTCAAAGAAGAGCACATTAAGGTCCTGGAGTGGCCTAGCCAGTCTCCAGACCTTAATCCCATAGAAAATCTGTGGAGGGAGCTGAAGGTTCGAGTTGCCAAACATCAGCCTCGAAACCTTAATGACTTGGAGAAGATCTGCAAAGAGGAGTGGGACAATATCCCTCCTGATATGTGTGCAAACCTGATGGCCAACTACAAGAAACGTCTGACCTCTGTGATTGCCAACAAGGGTTTTGCCACCAAGTACTAAGTCATGTTTTGCAGAGGGGTCAAATACTTATTTCCCTCATTAAAATGCAAATCAATTTACAGCATTTTTGAATGCGTTTTTCTGGATTTTTTTGTTGTTATTCTGTTTCTCACTGTTCAAATAAACCTACCATTAAAATTATAGACTGATCATGTCTTTGTCAGTGGGCAAACGTACAAAATCAGCAGGGGATCAAATACTTTTTTCCCTCACTGTAAATGTTAACAAGAAATTTGTGGAATGGTTGAAAAACGAATGTTAATGACTCCAACCTAAGTGTATGTAAACTTCCGATTTCAACTGTATGTGTGTGTTTGTCTGTGTGTGCACACTATGTTTCCTAATAAATCATGCACAAATTGGCCCCATTCAGGTTCATCCTCAGCAGAAGCCTTTTCTGGGTAGCCTATTAGTATCTTTCCACATTTTTACAATTCTTTAAAAGTACGAGAATAGCTACCAAGTGGGCCCATGGGGGTTAAGAAACATTGGCCATTTGGCTCCCAAAACAGCAACAGCAAGCGGCAACAGGAAGAATACCAGGCCTACTCAGCTGTCTCTGTCAGGCCGAGGCCAGAGATAATTGCAGCCATGACCTTTTTCTGTGGCCCTTAACTTGCTCTTTTCACATTCCAGGGCAATCTGAATTGTACAATCTAAATTGTCCCACGGTTTGCATCCAAAATGGCACCTTATTCCCTATGTAGTGCACTACTTTTGACCATAGGGATCTGGTAAAAAAAGTTGTGCACTACATAGAGAATAGGGTGCCATTTGGAATGCATCCCCACCTTGTAATAAGAATAACAACAGGAGTGACATTGCAAACTTCCCCCCTTGTCCCCAGAATATCCCTACCGTCATTATCCACCCCTTGGGGCTCATTTTTGGGTGGTGGTGAGGGGGTCGAGGATGTAAAGTCAACCACATTAATAATTCTGTATGAGTAAGGCAAGGCAAATTGTATCTGTTCGTGTGGATTGTGACTTATGTACGTTTGAGGATTGTGTTTCTGATCATGT
>NW_025539229.1:0-14059 GCF_020615455.1 Coregonus clupeaformis
AAAAAGTATTTAGTCAGCCACCACATGTGTGCAAGTTCTCCCACTTAAAAAAGATGAGAGAGGCCTGTAATTTTCATCATAGGTACACGTGAACTATGACAGACGAATTGAGAAAAAAATTCCAGAAAATCACATTGTAGGATTTTTATGAATTTATTTGCAAATTATGGTGGAAAATAAGTATTTGGTCACCTACAAACAAGCAAGATTTCTGGCTCTCACAGACCTGTAACTTCTTGTTTAAGAGGCTCCTCTGTCCCCCACTCGTTACCTGTATTAATGGCACCTGTTTGAACTTGTTATCAGTATAAAATACCACCTGTCCACAACCTCAAACAGTCACACTCCAAACTCCACTATGGCCAAGACCAAAGAGCGTCAAAGGACACCAGAAACAAAATTGTAGACCTGCACCAGGCTGGGAAGACTGAATCTGCAATAGGTAAGCAGCTTGGTTTGAAGAAATCAACTGTGGGAGCAATTATTATGAAATGGAACACATACAAGACCACTGATAATCTCCCTCGATCTGGGGCTCCACGCAAAGATCTCACCCTGTGGGGTCAAAATGATCACAAGAATGGTGAGCAAAAATCCCAGAACAACACGGGGGGACCTAGTGAATGTCCTGCAGAGAGCTGGAACCAAAGTAACAAAGCCTACCATCAGTAACACTATGCCGCCAGGGACTCAAATCCTGCAGTGCCAGACGTGTCCCCCTGCTTAAGCCAGTACATGTCCAGGCCCGTCTGAAGTTTGCTAGAGTGCATTTGGATGATCCAGAAGAGGATTGGGAGAATGTCATATGGTCAGATGAAACCAAAATAGAAATTTTTGGTAAAAACTCAACTTGTCGTGTTTGGAGGACAAAGAATGCTGAGTTGCATCCAAAGAACACCATACCTACTGTGGAGCATGGGGGTGGAAACATCATGCTTTGGGGCTGTTTTTCTGCAAAGGGACCAGGACGACTGATCCGTGTAAAGGAAAGAATGAATGGGGCCATGTATGTGAGATTTTGAGTGAAAACCTCCTTCCATCAGCAAGGGCATTGAAGATGAAACGCGGCTGGGTCTTTCAGCATGACAATGATCCCAAACACACCGCCCGGGCAACGAAGGAGTGGCTTCGTAAGAAGCATTTCAAGGTCCTGGAGTGGCCTAGCCAGTCTCCAGATCTCAACCCCATAGAAAATTCTTTGGAGGGGAGTTGAAAGTCTGTGTTGCCCAGCGACAGCCCCAAAACATCACTGCTCTAGAGGAGATCTGCATGGAGGAATGGGCCAAAATACCAGCAACAGTGTGTGAAAACCTTGTGAAGACTTACAGAAAACGTTTGACCTGTGTCATTGCCAACAAAGGGTATATAACAAAGTATTGAGAAACTTTTGTTATTGACCAAATACTTATTTTCCACCATAATTTGCAAATAAATTCATTAAAAATCCTACAATGTGATTTTCTGGATTTTTTTTTCTAATTTTGTCTGTCATAGTTGACGTGTACCTATGATGAAAATTACAGGCCTCTCTCATCTTTTTAAGTGGGAGAACTTGCACAATTGGTGGCTGACTAAATACTTTTTTTCCCCACTGTACATATTTCCCTCAGATTACAGCGATCCACAAAGAATTCAAAAACAAACCCAATTTTGATAAACTCCCTTATCTCTACTGGGTGAAAAAACCACAGTGTGCCATACAGCAGCAATATTTGTGACCTGTTGCCACAAGAAAAGGGCAACCAGTGAAGAACAAACACCATTGTAAATACAACCCATATTTATGTTGATTTATTTTCCCATTTGTACTTTAACTATTTGCACATTGTTACAACACTGTGTGTATATATATATATATATACACACACATATATACATACACACACACACACACACATCATATGACATTTGAAATGTCTTTATTCTTTTGGAACTTCTGAGTGTAATGTTTACTGTTAATATTTATTGTTATTTCAGTTTTGTTTACTATCTACTTCACTTGCTTTGGCAATGTTAACGTACGTTTCCCATGCCAATAAAGCTCTTAAATTGAATTGAATTTACTTGAATAGAGAGACGGGCAGAGAGAGAGTGACGGGCAGAGAGAGAGAGACGGGCAGAGAGAGAGACGGGCAGAGAGAGAGAGACGGGCAGAGAGAGAGAGACGGGGCAGAGAGAGAGAGACGGGCAGGAGAGAGAGAGACGGGCAGAGAGAGGACCAACCCACCTGTGTGGATGTGTTTTGTCAGTTGTGAGGTTGTCGGCCCTATTCTAGCATGTTCTTATTAAGTCTAATAGGAAATTCTTAGAAACGACACTTTTCCAATAAACTGTATACAACCTCAATCCAATGAAAGACACCAGTCAGTCTCAGTCCCTTCTGCCTTATAACTCAGCTATCTTGCATTAAGACTCAAGTGGGTGTACAGTGGGGGGAAAAAAGTATTTAGTCAGCCACCAATTGTGCAAGTTCTCCCACTTAAAAATATGAGAGAGGCCTGTAATTTGCGTCATAGGTACACGTCAACTATGACAGACAAAATGAGGGAATTTTTATGGAATTTATTTGCAAATTATGGTGGAAAATAAGTATTTGGTCAATAACAAAAGTTTCTCAATACTTTGTTATATACCCTTTGTTGGCAATGACACAGGTCAAATGTTTTCTGTAAGTCTTCACAAGGTTTTCCCACACTGTTGCTGGTATTTTGGCCCATTCCTCCATGCAGATCTCCTCTAGAGCAGTGATGTTTTGGGGCTGTCGCTCGGCAACACGGACTTTCAACTCCTCCAAAGATTTTCTATGGGGGTTGAGATCTGGAGACTGGCTAGGCCACTCCAGGACCTTGAAATGCTTCTTCTGAAGCCACTCCTTCGTTGCCCGGCGGTGTGTTTGGGATCATTGTCATGCTGAAAGACCAGCCACGTTTCATCTTCAATGCCCTTGCTGATGGAAGAAGGTTTTCACTCAAAATCTCATGATACATGGCCCCATTCATTCTTTCCTTTACACGGATCAGTCGTCCTGGTCCCTTTGCAGAAAAACAGCCCCAAAGCATGATGTTTCCACCCCCATGCTTCACAGTAGGTATGGTGTTCTTTGGATGCAACTCAGCATTCTTTGTCCTCCAAACACGACGAGTTGAGTTTTTACCAAAAAGTTATATTTTGGTTTTCTTCTGACCATATGACATTCTCCCAATCCTCTTCTGGATCATCCAAATGCACTCTAGCAAACTTCAGACGGGCCTGGACATGTACTGGCTGAAGCAGGGGGGACACGTCTTGCACTGTAGGCTTTGTTACTTTGGTCCCAGCTCTCTGCAGGTCATTCACTAGGTCCCCCGTGTGGTTCTGGGATTTTTGCTCACCGTTCTTGTGATCATTTTGACCCCACGGGTGAGATCTTTGCGTGGAGCCCCAGATCGAGGAGATTATCAGTGGTCTTGTATGTCTTCCATTTCCCTAATAATTTCTCCCACAGTTGATTTCTTCAAACCAAGCTGCTTACCTATTGCAGATTCAGTCTTCCCAGCCTGGTGCAGGTCTACAATTTTGTTTCTGGTGTCCTTTGACAGCTCTTTGGTCTTGGCCATAGTGGGAGTTTGGAGTGTGACTGTTTGAGGTTGTGGACAGGTGTCTTTTATACTGATAACAAGTTCAAACAGGTGCCATTAATACAGGTAACGAGTGGAGGGACAGAGGAGCCTCTTAAAGAAGAAGTTACAGGTCTGTGAGAGCCAGAAATCTTGCTTGTTTGTAGGTGACCAAATACTTATTTTCCACCATAATTTGCAAATAAATTCATTAAAAATCCTACAATGTGATTTTCTGGAGAAAATAAATCTCAATTTGTCTGTCATAGTTGACGTGTACCTATGATGAAAATTACAGGCCTCTCTCATCTTTTTAAGTGGGAGAACTTGCACAATTGGTGGCTGACTAATTACTTTTTCCCCCACTGTACATACAAAACTGCCTTCCTAAAGCACCGGAATCTTGGATTCTGTCCACTAATATCCGATACCTCAGCAACTCTCTGTGGCACACGCACGCACACACACACACACACACACACACACACACTCTCTCTGTGGTACACACAGTCCTCCATCATACTGTAGATGAATAAGGCCTATGACTATTGGGACTCATTGGGTCCAAAAACAGGAACCAACCAAACAATGGGTAGTAATTTCAAACCCCTCATCGCCTCCAGCACAGAGCAGTCTACCGTCAAAACAGTCTGGCGTAATGATGAAGCCTGACAAAGTTTCACTTACTAATTACCTTGAGTCTACAGTTTGGATAGGTTTCGTACAAAAATAAATAAATAACAGTCAGTAAGCCAGAACTTGGCTGGACAAGAAACATCTTTCAAAGGCCCTCATTGTTCCAATTTAACCTCCAGCAGACACTCACTTCCCAGCTTCCTTCCTTTCTGATGGGTTCTTACCATAAAAATAGTATGACTAGCCCATGGTTCTTACTTCAGAGTCAGTCATATTCATGAATTGGCTACAACAAATGTGTCATTATTCATTTTCTGGATGCACAATGAATGTAGTGAGTGAGTTTCACACTTCAAAGCCTTTGATAGTCTGTTTCAAAAGAGCTTGCATTGATTTGTGAAGAAGAGGTCAAGTCTATTTATCACGTCTCTAATGTATTATGCAAACAAAAAAAGAAAACAAAAAAAGCAACAGAAAAAACAAAAGCCATTTTCACAAGATAAATGTATTATTATGGTCTAAATGTACAGAAACTGTTAGCACTGCAAGTGTGGACAATCAAACAAACAGACATCCACATACGGTAGTTAAACCAGTTAGCTACAGTATTCAATCAAAAATGCAATAAAGCCAGCAGAAAAACAGCTCCAGAGTTCTACCTACTTTGGCTGGAGACAATCCAGAGCTGCAAATAGGTCTGCAAGTAAGAGCTCTAAATGTAGTACTCTGGGATCTCTCCGTGTCCTCTCTCTCGCTCTCTATCAGTCTCTCATTGGTCTGACTGCACTGCAACTCACAGCAGGTGAACTACAAGTTGAGTTCCAGTGAACTACAAGTTGAGTTCCGGTGAACCCTTCCATCCGTCCACCCTCCCCCTACCACTCCCTCCCCCGAAGATCGCTAACTCCCTCACTTCCGCCCCCCTCTCTTACTCCCTCCCTGAAAATCCCCAAATCCCTCCCGCCCCTGCTCCACCCCTCCCCAGGCACCAAATCCAGGCCTGTCTTTTTCACAAGTACCCAGTCTAGAACTTGCACTTTAACTCTGCATTACAAATCACATTAAATACACATTCATCCACCTCCTCCCACTCTTACACAATTTCCTAACACAAAAATACAAAATATAGCTGCAAAAAAAACTCCTTCTTGGCAGTCAACCTGTTGTTCTTCAAGGTATCCAAAACTATTCCAAGCATGCAGCCAGATAAAGAATGCATGTGGTTGGTCGTGCATTCCCCAATAGGAGGGGGAGTGAGATTGCTGTTGTTGTACTGTGTTAGGTGGCCGTGAGCAGCAACACAAACACAGTTGTAGTTCCTCCAGCCTGCCTTGTGTACACCTCCTCTAAAGATGAAATGTGTCTGGTAAGTATTGTTTGGTCCAACTAGAAAAGCTAATTCAGATTGAATTCACCTCTCAAGGCCATTCATTCAATGTGTAGAAAATTATTATTTTGTTAACAAGGACCAGAGTTTTTCCTGGTCAGGTTACTCCTATGTATTAGAGAACGACATTCATTCATTCATTCAGCAGTGAGCGCCTGTACAATGAAAACATCATCAGCCATGATGGAACACTGGGTCGTGTTCATTAGGCACTAAATGGAAGAAAACAGACTGAAACAGGGAGGACTACCTGGACTTGTCCAATAAGAAACACTAAATTTTTGCTTTCCGTTTAAAACAGTTAAAAACAAAAAAACATCGACTCAGTTCTTTAACATGGGAGCAGTAGACTACCTTGTGTACGGTGGTCCCCAGGTGTTTACAGTAGGTGATGATGTTCCTACTGGCCGTGTAACCGCTCAGCTGGGAAAACTGGTACCTGGACACAGACAGACACATGAAGAAAGGGATACATCTGGAAATCAAAAGAAATATGCAGATTTTCATGTAATTAAAGGCGTAACTGAATGATGCATTCCTGATGGAGGATAAGGGGAGGCTGATAAGGTTGGAACATAACCCATCCTACATAGCATCACGATAGAAAGTGATAAGAGTGACAGGAAAGTGAAAGGAGACGAGAGAAAGACGTCACCAATGTAAATATAAGAAAGAAAGAACGAAAGAAAGAAAATATATTAAATAAAGAGTCCTTCATCCAGATGTTCCTGAGTTCACAAACCTGTTCTACTAACTGAAGCCTCAGGACCAGAACATCCAATCAATCAGAATAAACCAAATTACAACACAGTCAAAACAAAACTACATGACCTATTGGGAAACACAAGCCCAAAGCATAATGCAGTGCTATCTGGCCCTAAAATCAACAGTACACCATGGCAAACTACTTGACCATGGTTACTGATCAAAACCTTAGTACAGGCTCAGTGAGAAACAGCCTTTGCCATTGAAAGGGGCACAGGAAAACCTGGCTCCTGTAAAGGAAAGACTGTGCAACCAATGCACCACAGCAGAACCAGAGAGAGCCGCATTTCCTGACAAAATGTAAAAATATAAACCAATTAGAGAGTGTCATTTCCCCAAATTTGAAACCCTTATTCAAGGTTTCAAAGACCTCTCTGATGAGAATCGGCTACCCGTCCTGTTGGGGGAGGATGCAGAGAGCTGTGGGTTGGAAGCACACTACATTGCTGCCTGCAATAAGATGAGTGACTGAGTCTGACAGACCAACCTGCACATGTCCTCTATACCACTGTTATTATTGTCCATTGTATGGTTATTTTTACCCTTGATTATTGTTGTTACGGATTGTTTCGTTGACAATCTTGATTATTATTTTTATGTTAATATTGTAAATGAATCACTTAAATCTCCAAAGTACGCTTTGTACATTGTTACATCATGCCAATAAAGCAAATTGAATTGAAAGCGAGACAGACAGACAGAGACAGACAGACAAAGAGACAGAGAGACAGACAGAGGTGCAGAGTAAGAGATGACTATCAGCATTATAAACACCTACACTGAGTAACCAACAAGGCACAACAAAGAAGCTGAGCACCTTCTCAATGTGTACACCAAAACCAAAAAAGGCCCAACAACGTGATCCCTTCCAGGTCCTAACACGAGAAGTCGGAGGTCGACTGACAACATATTATTATCTCTTAGTCTTCTCCCTGCCTGCTGTTGTTCTCTACAGACTGTCCAATCAAACTCTGAATCCTAGTCATAGGGCTTAGCAGCCCAATGGCCATACCTACACTACCGGTCAAAAGTTTTAGAAAACCTACTCATTCAAGGGTTTTTCTTTATTTTTACTATTTTCGACATTGTAGAATAATAGTGAAGACATCAAAACTATGAAATAACACATATGGAATCATGTAGTAACCAAAAAAGAAGTGTTAAATAAATCCAAATATATTTTATATTGGAGGTTCTTCAAATAGCCACCATTTACCTTGATGACAGCTTTGCACACTCTTGGTATTCTCTCAACCAGCTTCATGAGGTAGTCACCTGGAATGCATTTAAATTAACAGGTGTGCCTTCTTAAAAGTTAATTTGTGGAATTTCTTTCCTTCTTAATGCGTTTGAGCCAATCAGTTGTGTTGTGACAAGGTAGGGAGGGTATACAGAAGATAGCCCTATTTGGTAAAAGACCAAGTCCATATTATGGCAAGAACAGCTCAAATAAGCAAAGAGAAACGACAGTCCATCATTACTTTAAAGACATGGTCAGTCAATCCGGAAAATTTCAATAACTTTGAAAGTTTCTTCAAGTGCAGTAGCAAAAAATATCAAACGCTTATGATGAAACTGGCTCTCTCATGAGGACCGCCACAGGAATGGAAGACCTAGAGTTACCTCTGCTGCAGAGGATACGTCCATTAGAGTTACCAGCCTCAGAAATTGCAGCCCAAATAAATGCTTCACAGAGTTCAAGTAACAGACACATCTCAACATCAACTGTTCAGAGGAGACTGTGTGAATCAGGCCTTCATGGTCCAATTTCTGCAGAAGAAGAGACTTGCTTGGGCCAAGAAACACGAGCAGTGGACATTAGACCGGTGGAAATGTGTCCTTTGGTCTGGAGTCCAAATGGGTGATTTTTGGTTCCAACCGCCGTGTCTTTGTGAGACGCGGTATGGGTGAACGGATGATCTCCGCATGTGTATTTCCCACCGTAAAGCATGGAGGAGGTGGTGTGGGGGTGCTTTGTTGGTGACACTGTCTGTGATTTATTTAACCAGCATGGCTACCACAGCATTCTGCAGCGATACGCCATCCCATCTGGTTTAGGCTTAGTGGGACTATCATTTGTTTTTCAACAAGACAATGACCCAACACACCTCCAGGCTGTGTAAGGGCTATTTTACCAAGAAGGAGAGTGATGGGGCGCTGCATCAGATGACCTGGCCTCCACAATCCCCCGACCTCAACCCAATTGAGATGGTTTGGGATGAGTCGGACCGCAGAGTGAAGTAAAAGCAGCCAACAAGTGCTCAGCATATGTGGGAACTACTTCAAGACTGTTGGAAAAGCATTCCAGGTGAAGCTGGTTGAGAGAATGCCAATAGTGTGCAAAGCTGTCATCAAGGCAAAGGGTGGTATTTGAAGAATCTCAAATATAAACTATATTTTGATTTGTTTAACACTTTTTTGGTTACTACATAATTCCATATGTGTTATTTTCATAGTTTTGATGTCTTCACTATTATTCTACACTGTAGAAAATTGTAAAAAATAAAGAAAAACCCTTGAATGAGTAGGTGTGTCCAAACCTTTGACCGGTAGTGTATATGATACAATGCCTAAATCATTTAAAAGTGATGTAATAAAAGGGCTGTATGTGTGTGTGTGTGTGTGTGTGTGTGTGCATGCGTGTGTGTAATTTACCTGTTGAGCAGGGAGAAGAGGCCCTTGGCGGAGGTGATCAGCTCCAGCACAACCTGCAGTACGCTGGCTGGCAGCTTGGTGGCGCTCTGCCCATCGTAGGTGTTCACCCTCCAGCGGATCTGGATGCCCATGATCAGGGAGTGGGCCACCACACACAGGTTCTCTGTCAGACAGCGCAGGTTCTCCCCTCCCATACCGTACGTCTGGGGAGGGAGACAAGGAGGGAAACAGAGAGTGAGACAAGGGCAAGTGTGCTGTGAGTTCACATACACCTCACAGACAGACAGAGAGTCCAGACTGTAGAGTCAGTACAGACAGACAGAGAGTCCAGACTGTAGAGTCAGTACAGACAGACAGTCCAGACTGTAGAGTCAGTACAGACAGACAGAGTCCAGACTGTAGAGTCAGTACAGACAGACAGAGTCCAGACTGTAGAGTCAGTACACAGACAGAGAGTCCAGACTGTGAGTCAGTACAGACAGACAGTTTCCAGACTGTAGAGTCAGTCCAGACAGACAGAGAGTCCAGACTGTAGAGTCAGTCCAGACAGTAGAGTCAGTACAGACAGACAGAGAGAGAGAGAGTCCAGACTGTAGAGTCAGTACAGACAGACAGAGAGTCCAGACTGTAGAGTCAGTACAGACAGACAGAGTCCAGACTGTAGAGTCAGTACAGACAGACAGAGAGTCCAGACTGTAGAGTCAGTACAGACAGACAGAGAGTCCAGACTGTAGAGTCAGTACAGACAGACAGAGAGTCCAGACTGTAGAGTCAGTACAGACAGACAGAGTATAGACTGTAGAGTGAGAATGAATAAGACGCTAAGAGTGTGCACAATACTGTATTAGTGTACTGACTGGCTTAGTAAACTGAAAGACACTCAACTGGAGGGTCTGATCCCTCATTGGAAAGTAGATCTAGTTCTGTAGGTATATTATATTCATATTGCGCATGATGCACAATGACATCTAAGAGTGTCTGCCTACATAAACGATCACACGAAAACTCATCCAACAATATGATAAACGTATGCACAGCTAGCACACACCGCTTCCAAAAAGATTGCACAGTGGACCAAATATCACACACTGCTTATAAAATATTATTCGCAGTGTATAAACAAGTTAATGACAGAGGCCCAAATTAAAGCCAAAAAATCTTTGTTGAAATCCAATCTGGGTATAAAATGTAAGTGGAAAAATAACTAAAATGGTAATAGGAGAAATAATAACTCACAATCTACAGCAATTCTTTATGTGGACCACAACTTCATCAAATACTTAGGATGCTTAATAAGTGACAACAACCAACACATATAACGGACAACTTCATCCCATTACTCAACAATATGATGGAACATCTTTTTAAACTGGAACAATCTTCCCATGAATCTTACAGGTGGAATAAACCTTTTTAGAATGGCATGGCTCTCAACGTTTTTATATTTATCTTGGTAATACCAATTACCACACCTGTCACGGTTTCGCCGAGACTGCTCCCTCCTCCTGGTTCGGCAGGCAAAGGCGTTCGCCGTCCCCCGAGTACTAGCTGCCACCGTTGGATGTCGTGTGCGATTGCTTTTGTCTGTCCGTTGCACCTGTGTCTGGTTTGCGTTGATTACATGTCCTATAAGTTCCCTGTGTTTGTATGGATTAGTTGTGTGTTGTTTTCGCCAGTCGTCTTGTGGTTCGTGTCGTGTTTTTGTGTATTTTTGTAATTACGCTTGTCTATGCGTAATTGCGCTTAGTCGCCACCTTGTTTGTATTGTGGCCGTTGTGACGTCACGAGAGGCTACACAGCTTTCAGCGGGGTTGCTCAAGTAGTGCAAGGAGACAAGGTTCAAACAAAACAAGGATTTTATTATAGGTCTTGGGAAATTAACGAAAATATAACAAAATTCTGTTCTCTTGTGGCTCTTTAAGGGTTAACAGTTCAGGGATGTCTCTTCCACATCCAAAGTCATAATTCTCCCTCGCTCAGATAACTTTTCCCCAGCCTTACTGTAGTCCACGTTGCAGCTAGGTGGCCAACCCAGCAAAAAAGTCCTTCCAAATGTCTCTCACGTATTTCCACAGGTGCATATATCCAAAGGTGAGTATTTCCCAAAGGTAAGTATCTCCAAATCCTTATATTCCTCATGGAAGTGGACGTGCAGCCCTCTTGTCCTCCAGAGCGCCCAGGTTGGAGACTGTGTCTCTTCCCTTCCCCAAACCTTCAGCTCATCAGCTCCTCATTTGTTTCAGCTGCGTGGGAAGATTGGCCATAGAGGGGTGGAGTTCCCGACCATACCAGCAGATGGAGCCATAGCTGTCTGGGTCTGCAGCCACCTCAGGATGTAACGTCCCTCCAGGACACAGCCTCTCGTGACATCACACATCCCCCCTCCTCGGGACCGACGTCCTCGTCGGGGGTAAAGGCAGCGAAGAAGGCATCACGCCGGGAGAGGGCGTCCGCATTGCCGTGGTGCTTGCCAGACTGCTCTCTTCAACTCCTCCAACTCTAGGACCAGGGACTCAGCCTCCTGTTGTCTCTCCTTGAGTTTCTTACTGAACGCATCAGCCTTGGTTTTAGCAGAGTTTAGCTTCTGTTGAGCAGCTTTCAGTTCCTTCTCTCTCTGCCTCCGCATTCTTCATCTTGTTCTCCAACACCTTGTACTTCTCTCTGCCTTCTTCTGGACCTCCTCACTACTGCGCAGGGTCTCCTCACACTCCTCGATGGTCCTGCGCAGCCTCTCCAGCTCCTCCTGTTGCTTAGGGAAGGAGCTCTGTTGGAGTTTAGCCTGGAGGATATCTAACTCTTCTGTCTTCATGTCTAACTGTTGCTTTAACAAACAGATACCTCTCAGCGGTCCCCTTCAGACCAGACAGTTCTTTGTCCAGATTCTGTACCTCCGTCTCTGTGTCGGTCTGGGCACCTGCCATCCCTATCAGAGCCCGGGAAAGGGAGTGAGTAACTCGGAGGATTGCACCGGAGCCTTCCCAGGATGAGTCTTGCCTCTCCGTTTCCGAGGTACTCGGGTTATCCTCTCTGAGACTCTCTCCAGAGTGGGTAAAAGGCTGGGCAGTCTCGTCCAATTAGGACAGGGACGGGGAGGGAATCAACCACCCCGCCGTCGTGTGTATGGTTCCCCGTGTGCTGGTCATTGTAAGTTCAGTAATGGGGGTATTCTCTGGTGTCCCCATGGACACAGGAAACTGGGGAGGACTTTCCCCGGGGGTCAGACACGTTGGGCCCACCAAATCCTTACGCACCAGGGGTGGCCCGGCTACCAGAATCCAGTAAGGCCTCCACATCATGGTCGATTCACAGTTACCGGGCAGGTGGGGGGTCGATCTGGGCCGCCATCTACGACTCCCAAGAGCGAGGCAAAACGGTGTGTGGGTGCTGAGCTGGAGGACTCCGCAGTGGGCATAGGTTCATCGGCTGGTTTCCCACACTGCCAGGAGATATGTCCCATCTCCCCCACACCGGTAACACTGTCGAGTTTCCCCCCTCCTGGTGTACTCTTCTTGGACCCGTCTGGTTTCTGGCTCCCCTGGAGCCGGGATAAGTCCTGACGTGGCTGGGTTCCGAGACCTTGGGGTCCTTTGGACGGGTTCTTCCCATTTGGGGTGGGGCCGCACTCCTGGGGTCTTTTCGAAGCATTCAGCATTCTCGCTGTGGCCTGGTACTTTTCCACAGCTTCCACGGTCAGATCAGCCGTGGTCAAGGCCTGTTGACTGATGAACCGTTTTGCCTCATAAGGCAGGGCGCGTAGGTAACGATCCACCACAACGGCCTCCACCACCGCCGCTGCTGTATTCCTCTGCGGATCCAGCCATTTTCCCTTGCGATTCGGACAAGTTCATGCATCTGCGCCCGAGGAGGTTGGTCTGGTTGGAAGGTCCAGCTGTGAAAGCGCTGGGCCATACCAAACTTTGTGAGTCCATATCTGCTGAGGACTCTCAGACTTCAGGGCATCATAGTCAGTAACCTGGTCAGGGCCCAGGTCCCGGACAGCATTCAGCGATTCCCCGGTTAGAAAGGGGGCTAACAGACCAACCCACTGTTGCTTGGGCCAGGCTTCCCCTAGTGGCCGTGGCCTCAAATGCATGCAGGTATGCCTCAATGTCATCCGGTAGCTCCCATCTTAGATATAAAGTCACTTGCCTTTATTGGGCGGGTATTTTGGACAACCCTCTGTCTCTGCAACTGCAATTCCTCTGCCTTCAGAAGGTTGGCTTTCTTTTGCTCCTCCAAGAGAGCCACGGTTGCTTGCACTCTGGGCTTGCTGGCCAGCAACAAGGGCTTTCAATATGTCCTCCATTTCAGTCGGCGGGGAGCCTACGGCCAACTTGGAAAACTGGGTGATCAAACCTTCGGTATCCTCCTCTGACATGCACTATTAACGCTTGAGCGTGCCCGTATTCTCCACCATCTGTGACGTCACGAGAGGCTACACAGCTTTCAGCGGGGTTGCTCAAGTAGTGCAAGGAGACAAGGTTCAAACAAAACAAGGATTTTATTATAGGTCTTGGGAAATTAACGAAAATATAACAAAATTTGTTCTCTTGTGGCTCTTTAAGGGTTAACAGTTCAGGGATGTCTCTTCCACATCCAAAGTCATAATTCTCCCTCGCTCAGATAACTTTTCCCCAGCCTTACTGTAGTCCACGTTGCAGCTAGTGGCCAACCCAGCAAAAGTCCTTCTCAAATGTCTCTCACGTATTTCCACAGGTGCATATATCCAAAGGTGAGTATTTCCCAAAGGTAAGTATCTCCAAATCCTTATATTCCTCATGGAAGTGGACGTGCAGCCCTCTTGTCCTCCAGAGCGCCCAGGTTGGAGACTGTGTCTCTTCCCTTCCCCAAACCTTCAGCTCATCAGCTCCTCATTTGTTTCAGCTGCGTGGGAAGATTGGCCATAGAGGGTGGCGTTCCCCGACCATACCAGCAGATGGAGCCATAGCTGTCTGGGTCTGCAGCCACCTCAGGGGATGTAACGTCCCTCCAGGACACAGCCTCTCGTGACATCACACCG
>NW_025539230.1:0-14058 GCF_020615455.1 Coregonus clupeaformis
ACGATCCCGGCTGTCTGAGTCGGGTCTGGTCAGTAAGCTCCAGTTTCCCCGAGGGTTCGGGAAGGCTCCGGGAGCGCTCTGGTTTCCGCACCTGATTCCTGTTAGCAATCTGCACACCTGGGCCTAATCAGCACCTTTCTTAGGCTCTGGCCCAACATCCAGTTCCTGCCGGATCGTTAGCCATGAACAGTAGGTGTTCTGTGTATCAGTGAGCGTTCTAGCGTGAGTTTTGTTATTTTGTACTTTGTTGAGTTTTTGTGTCCTTACCTCCGTTTTTGTTCCACCTGCAGTCACACGTCCGGAACCTTCACCCCACCTCTGCCTGATGGTCGGCGGCTGCCGAGCCATCACTGGACCCAGACTGCACCCCCAACTACTCAACCACGCGCCCGCTCTGTCCCTGGATTATTCTGCACCTTTTTGTTATCTGGAATAAACCCTCACTTTCGTTCAACTCTCCTTGTCCTGGTCTGCTTCTGGGTTCTGGCTGAGGGAACTGTGACAGTAACGATCCGGCCAAATATGAACCCAGCGGACCTGGACTCTGTTCGACATGCCATTACCCAGCAGGAGAAGATGTTGGGGCCATCATAGCATGGTACTACAGGAGATCGCGTTGTCAGTTCGGAACCTTTCTACCGGCCTGGGAGGTCCAGAACCAACGCCAGTGTCCGGTGGAGGACCCATACCACGGTTTCACCCATCTCGCCTGCCGCTTCTGAAGTTGTGTCCCTCCGTGAGCCCAAGGTTCCGACGCCGGAGAAATATGAGGGAGCTGGGAAGATGCCGTTCCTTCCTTATGCAGTGTGGGATTAGTGTTCGATCTACAGCCCTACTCTTATGCCACTGACAAGGCTAGGATAGCCTTTTTGATTGAGTTGCTGCGTGGTTCGAGGCGCCGGAGTGGGCTTCAGCCGTTTGGGAACGACAGGATCCCTGCATGGCTTCATACCAGGGGTTCACGGCGGAGATGAGGAAGCTCTTGACCATTCCGTCCGAGGGAGGGACGCAGCTAGGCGTCTGTTTTCTCTTCACCAAGGAACTCGTAGCGTGGGCCGACTTCGTGATCGAGTTCAAGACGTTGGCTGTGGAGAGTGGGTGGAACGAGGAGTCTTTGTGGCCTTTACCAGGGGCCTGTCGGAGCAGCTCAAGGATGAGTTGATCTCTATCCGGAGCCCAGTGACCTGGACAGCTTGGTAGCCTTGTCTATTCGGGTGGATAATCGAGTCCGAGAGCGGGAGGGAGAAGCAATGGGGTCCGTCCAATCGATCAGCTTCTCAGTTCCCAGTCGGGTCGGGTGGTGGACCAGAACACGTCGATCATTCTCCACCACTAAGGATTAGTGGAGAGGACCTCTCTCTCGATTCTGAACCCCATGCAAGTGGGGCGGCACTGGTTAACCAAGGAGGAGCGTCAACATAGACGTAAGACCAACTGCTCTGCCTCTACTGTGGTCGCTCGGGACGTTACATCTCCACCTGTTCCCAGCGGTGCGTCAAACTGCCCGGCTCGCTAAAGTTGGGGAGGACTTTTAGCGAGCCAGTTTCAACCTCTCAGTACCTCTGTCAGACCCGCTTCCGGCTACCCTTGTGAACAGGAATCAGAGCTTAGCGCTTAACGCTTTTATCGATTCAGGTGCCGATGGAAGCTTTCTTGATGCCGAGTTGGTGGAACAGCTGGGGCTTTCCAAGGAGCAATTGCGGAAGCCATTGAAGCGACCACTCTGAACGGCAGTAGTCTGGCACGTATCACGATGAGGACTGAACCCGGTTAAGATGCGGTTGTCAGGAATCATTCTGAGATGATTTCATTTTTCATTCTGCCGTCTTCCCATGTTCCTCTGGTCCTTGGATACCCCCTGGCTGAAGGAACACAATCCCACGTTCGATTGGGTGACGGGCAAGGTAACGAAGTTGGAGCCTGGATTGTCATGCTAACTGTCTCAAGACTGCCTGCCCCATTCGGTTCCCAGTCAGGTGATTGAGGCTAAACCTCCAGATTTGTCCCTGGTTCCCGAGACATATCACGATTTGGGGGAGGTTTTCCCAGTAAAGCAGAAGGCTCTGTCACTCCTCCCCCCCAACCATATGATTGTGCCATCAACCTGGTCCCTGGAGCTGTCTACCCCAAAGGGAAGGTTATACAGTATCTCCCGACCTGAACGTGAGGCGTTGGAGACCTACATCAAGGAGTCCCTAGCTGCTGGTCTCGTTCGTCCCTCGTCATCACCCCTGGGGCAGGATTCTTCTTTGTGGGTAAGAAGGATGGCTCTCTTCGACCATGTATTGACTATCGGGGGTTGAATGACATCACGGTCAAGAACAAGTATCCCCTGCCCTTGATGAGTTCTGCCTTCGACTTGCCCTTACAGGGTGCTACGGTGTTCACCAAGTTAGACCTACGCAATGCGTATCACCTGGTCCGGATCAGAGAGGGGGACGAGTGGTTGACGGGTTTCAATACACCGATAGGGCACTTGAGTATCAGGTGATGCCGTTTGGACTGACCAATGCTCCAGCGGTATTCCAGAGTATGGTGAAACGGCGTCCTGAGAGATATGATCGGTCTCTTCGTGTTTGTTTACCTGGATGACATTCTGATCTTCTCGAAGGAACCTTCCGACCACGTCCAGCATGTCCGGCAGGTCCTGCAGCGATTATTGGAGAATCGCTGTTCGTGAAGGCCGAGAAGTGCGGAAGTTTCACGCCCACACGACATCTCTCGGGTACATCATCTCCAGGGGTGAGATTAGGATGGACCAGGAGAAGGTTAGAGCGGTTCTGGAATGGGCCCAGCCCGGTCCGAGATTGCAGCTCCAGAGATTTTTGGGGTTTGCAATTTCTACCGCAGATTCATCCGGGATTACAGCCGTGTGGCCGCTCCATTAACTGCCTTGACTTCCAGCATCAGGACCTTCAAGTGGAAGGAGGCGGATCGAGCGTTTCTGGATTTGAAGAGGCGATTCACCAACGCACCCGATTCTCTCTCAACCGGACACGGCCCGTCAGTTAGTCGTTGAAGTGGGCCGTCTGATGTGGGAGTTGGCGCCATCCTGTCGCAGCGATGCTCCACGGACAGTAAACTCCATCCCTGCGCCTACTATCTCGTCGCCTTTCGCCTGCGGAGAGGAATTACGATGTGGGTAACCGGAGCTTCTCGCGGTGAAACTTGCCTTGGAGGAGTGGCGCCACTGGTTGGAGGGGCGAGCAACCGTTTATGGTCTGGACTGACCACAAGAATCTTGCTTACGTGCAATCGCAAACGTCCTCAACTCCCGTCAGCCAGGTGGGCGTTGTTTTTTGGACGATTCAAGTTTGCCCTGACGTTCCGACCTGGATCTAAGAACGGAAGGGGCGGACGCCTTGTCCCGGATGTTCTCCAAGACGGAGGAGAGTGGGTCCAAGACCGAGACTATTCTCCCCCGGAACTGCGTCGTGGGAGCAGTGATGTGGAAGATTGAGGAGGAGGTGCTGGCGGCCCCTTCCGGACTCAGCCCGGTCCCGGTAGCGGTCCACCCGGTCGGTTGTTTGTGCCTGAGTCGGTTCGTCCTGCTGTCCTCAAATGGTCCCACGCCAGCAAGATGGCTTGTCACCCCGGCGTGGCTCGGGACGATGGCGTTTTCTTCGCAGACGTTTTTGGTGGCCTGCCATGGCCGAGGATATCTCGGGGGTTTTGTTGCTGCCTGTCCAGTGTGTGCGCAGAATAAGAGTACCAATCGGCCAGCTCTGGACTACTTCATCCCCTTCCTATTCCCCGCGTCCATGGTCGCATCTGGCCCTGGACTTCGTCCGGGGGTTGCCCGCTTCTGAGGGGAACACGGTCGTTCTGACTATCGTGGACAGATTCAGCAAGTTCGCCCACTTTGTGCTTGCCAAGCTTCCCTCTGCCTCGGAGACGTCCGAGATCCTGGTTAGGAGGTTTTCAGGGTCCACGGTTTGCCCAGTGATATCGTTTCCGACCGTGGTCCTCAGTTTACCTCTGCTGTCTGGAAGTCCTTCTGTTTGGCCATTGGAGCACAGTCAGTCTCACATCTGGTTTTCACCCCCAATCCAATGGTCAGGCGGAGAGAGCCAACCAGAAGATGGAATCCACGCTACGCTGTCTGGTCTCTTCCAACCCCACCTCCTGGGCCTCTCAGTTGCCTTGGGTTGAGTATGCCCACAATACTCTCCCTACATCGGCCCTGGGATGTCTCCCCTTCCAGTGCCTGTATGGCTACCAACCTCCCCTGTTCCCTTCTCAGGAGAAGGAGCTCTCAGTGCCTTCTGTTCAGGCCCATATTCGTGGTTGCCACGGACCTGGCATCGGGCCAGAAAGGCACTCCTTAGAGGTTCGGACCGGTATCAGCTCCAGGCGAATCGTCGCGGGATCCCCGCCTCCCACCTATACCATCGAGAGATAGGGTTTGGTTGGCTACACGGGATCTTCCGTTACGGACTGAGTCTAGGAAGTTGTTACCGAAGTTTATTGGTCCGTTTGTGGTGGAGAGGTGATCAATCCAGTGGCAGTGCGACTCAAACTACCGAGGGACGCTCCAAGAGTCCATCCCACCTTTCATGTCTCCTGCCTCAAGCCTGTCTTCCTCAGTCCTCTGTTGCCTCCTCCGCCTCCTCCTCCTCCTCCTCGGATGATCGGAGGTGGTCCTGCCTACACGGTGCGTCGCATTATGGATGCCAGACGGCGGGGCCGGGGTTTCCAGTATCTCGTGGACTGGGAGGGTATGGTCCGGAGGGGAGAGGAGTTGGATTCCGCGGCGACAGGTCCTAGATCGGATCTCATCAGGGACTTTTACCGCCTCCATCCTGGCGCTCCGGGAGTCCGCCCGGTGGGTTGTCGGAGGGGGGGTACTGTAACGATCCCGGCTGTCTGAGTCGGGGTCTGGTCGTAAGCTCCAGTTTCCCAGGGTTCGGGAACGCCTCCGGGGAGCGCTCTGGTTTCCGCACCTGATTCCTGTTAGCAATCTGCACACCTGGGCCTAATCAGCACCTTTCTTAGGCTCTGGCCCAACATCCAGTTCCTGCCGGATCGTTAGCCATGAACAGTAGGTGTTCTGTATCAGTGAGCGTTCTCAAGCGTGAGTTTTGTTATTTTGTACTTTGTTGAGTTTTTTGTGTCTTACCTCCGTTTTTTGTTCCACCTGCAGTCACACGTCCGGAACCTTCACCCCACCTCTCTGCCTGATGGTCGGCGGCTGCCGAGCCATCACTGGACCCAGACTGCACCCCCAACTACTCAACCACGCCCGCTCTGTCCCTGGATTATTCTGCACCTTTTTGTTATCTGAATAAACCCTCACTTTCGTTCAACTCTCCTTGTCCTGGTCTGCTTCTGGGTTCTGGCTGAGGGAACTGTGACAATAACACTTCTATGAGGGTACTTACTGACGTGGTGAAGTGGCTGTTGTTGTAACCAGCAACAAAAGCTGTTGTCTGTCCTGCATCACTACAGCCGTAGAATTTTGTTTACTTTTGTTTTGGTAACTACCTCATGGAAGAGTCACTGTCACCCACTGACAGACAGTCTTATATCACAGATTGTCTGTCCCAGTTTTACAATGACTGTCTGTTGTTGGCGCTCTCTGGAGTCTCTGAGTGGACAGAAAACATTTGTTACGTTATCTGATCCCACTGGGCACACACTGGTTGAATCAAAGCTGTTTCCATGTCATTTCAATGAAATTACATTGAACCAACATGGAATAGACGTTGAATTGATGTCTGTGCCCAGTGGGATGTTACTGTAAACCTTGAGGCATGTTCTTGTGTTGGAAGCATTTTTCATTTTTTTAAGGGCTTAAAGTGTCCTTCGTATTGTTGAAAATATGTCTGAAACATGCAGTCTTTGTAGGGTTCAGAGTGACTCAGTGACGATGAGGTGCAAACTAAAAGGACTGAAGACAAGGATGTTTTTACTATATTTCAGGTTCATCATATAGGGCAACACAGACTCACACAGCAAAAGAGAGATAGTGACATCTGACTCCTGAAGAACTGAGGCATGTTTAAGATTTAGCCCTTTGCAGTGAATGGTGGTTTTGGGGTGTCCATTAACACTGTCTACAATTCATCTTCCAGCAGTGTCAGTCTTTCAATATGTATTCTGTAACATTTTCTTTCTCTCCCCTCATGAAGAAGGAGTTGGGGTTTGTTATGAAACTTCATCAGAGGTGTCATGCCCATAGGACTGGACCAGGCAATGAGTACCCCCTTCTCATACCTTCTAACCTGTGCCTTCAGCATTTCTACAGCTAGTGGGCAGCAGAGTACCATGGACAGTTTTGAGAAAGTTCAAAATAGTTGTCTGGACTACTTATTTTCATTGTTCAATATTATCTGAAAGGACAAGATATTCTTCAGTCTCAACTAAAACATTCTGAAAGTTATACAAATGAGACCTGAGGTTAAAAAAAATAGTGTCTGAGGCCATGATCCACTACTTTTACTTAACAGAAAACCACTACAGCCACCAACCATGGCAGCTTAATATTTTGCAATTGTAAAGTAACTACCTCATGACAGTTTCCCGCTCCCGATTCCCCTCTTTCACCAATTACTGCATGAGTTCACCCAAGCACGGGACAGGAATTCCAAGAATGGTCATTCTTTATAGCCCTCACAAAAGCCCCACCCCGAGCAGAGCATCCCCAGTGTGTGTATGCTGCTTAGGCTGACAGTGAGGGGCCAGAGATGATCCTTGCGCATTTAAAAGGTTGATTTGTTTGTTCTCCACAGAATGGTGACAAATGCAGGTCACGGCCTGGGTACAATGACCTGCCAGCCTTGCTGAGAGGATAAGAAAGCCTTGTCTCTACTCCCTTTCTTCTGCTGTAGTCAACTGTAAAACACCCTTAAAAAGAATGTAGTCATATCTCCTAATGCAGCCTGGTTTGCACCCTCCCACATATTGTGTCATCTCTTTAACACAAGGGATCAATCATGTCCTTTCCCCCTGAGACCTTGGAGGACCTGCCCTGCGGTGCTTTGGTGTCAGGTGCTGGGGCTGGACACAGGATCCATAGGCTTCAGCATGAAAATACTGGCCTACTGAGCTCCATATTAAAGATGGAGGGGCTGATATTGACACAGCTGCTTTGGCCAGACGATAAAATAATAAGTAGGATGAATGAGGTCACATAAAGCATTCACACACCACTGAGGTCAATCCTTTCATCTTCCTCATACAACTAAACACTCTCCAAAGTAGCTTATATTGTGAACCTAAATAGATTAGAAGAGGCCGATGTGATCAGGAGTATAATTTACAGTGACAATAAGCATGTGAGATTAACTAAGGGTAACTTTATTTCATTTTAGCAGGGTTTTTAGTCTCAGCAAAGGACAGATGTGTACATACAGAGAGGTAGCGGCAGTATTTCTTCTCAACCCCCCCCAAAAGGCCTCTTCTTCATTCCATACGGCAACAACAGCCTTGGACACCTTCAGAAATAATCCAACAGACAGTGCAAATCATCACAGTGTAGCAAAACAGATCGATTGTCAATACAGCTCATCTGTAGAAACTCATCATATAAACTTGCATTACAGAGGACAGTCCCCTCCAACAGATAATAGATAGGCACAACAGATGCTTATAACAGGTACTGACTGCATGGTCATATAGCATAATAATATGCTCCCACAGATGCACATAGCAAATACAAACACAGGTATTCAACAAAAAAAGGATTGTTCATTTTACAGTAGATTGACTCATATGTCCAATATTAACACTGTTTTGTTCTTGGAGGATATACCATAAACATAAATAGCTTCTTCTCACATTGTAACATATTTCTGGTAAAAGTCCTATTTCTATGAAATACAGAGATGAATCACTTTTAAGAAAAAGTAAGGAATGTGTTTGTTACTATAATGCTAAAAATGGACTATTGACGATTTAAACAATAATCTCAGGAGTAACAGAGCAGTCTCGGTAGTTAGTAGAAAAGTCCAACTAAAATACACAGTAGAACCTTGATTTGAGAACCAGTATTTATAAAAGCTCTGCTGTATCTTATTTTAATAAAAGCAGGGTTGAATACTGTCATAAGCCTGAAAACAGAAGTGATAAAACAGAGATGTTTTCTGTAGACCAGCCTATCATTATGGATGGATTATTATTCCTTATTCAGGTTTAAAAAAAGAGAGATACAAAAAAGCATCTGTATGAAGAAGAATCCCTCATACAAATTTCCCTAAAAACATATCGCCCTTCATTCAGCCATTTCTTCATATATTCAACAGTAAATAAATAGCAAATATTTCACTCAAATCAATTTAAGGCCTTACACACTGCATAACGTCAATACAAAATTGAATTGATATTCTAATGCACAATACAAAAATGAATGTTTCAAATTACATTTGTTGCTATCAGACATGATAAGCGGCTTAACATATTTGATTAAGGATATAAAATCTAGTGAGGGATTAATAAATTGATACATTTCAATAAGGCATAAGAGGTTACAGAATGCTGTCCTTTACAGTGCATTACAAGGTGAATAATTTGATTAATTTTACATCTCATTGCTGGATCATTCACAAGATGTAAGAAGACACGTGCAATGATTAACTAAGAACTTAGAAATTGTTCTGATAATTCAACTATTGCTCAATTATAATCAATAATTTACAGACAATGTAATTAATCAATAACTATTATCTAATCATTCCCTGTCAATCTATGTACTGGGAAAGGAAGAGCAAACACACATCACTATGCTATTTGGCCAGTTTCCCAAAAGCACATATTGACCTGAAAGTGGTCTCTCTGAATAGGAGTCTGTCCAGTTGGTCCTTCTGTAGTTTTACTAACGTTATCTTCATTGTGTTGGTTCACAAAGAGAATGTTGATATGATGTTGTCTTGGCTACAGGAGCGTTTATAGCCAGATGAAGAGCGGAAATAGGTCTCTCCATCTGTGCTGATGTCGTCCTCATCATCATCGTCGTCCAGAGGAGCAGAGTTGGTCTTACGCCTTCAGGGAGGGGAAATTAGTGTTATTCTGGGTGGAGGGCTTGGTGAGGTGGTTTACACAGTATGAAAGTGTTACAGTTGGAGAGAAAGTGGGCTACACATATTGCATTTAATGTTTGTGTTAGACTACATTGTTCAGGAAGGTGTGAGTAATACTCTTGAGCAGTTGTAGGGAATATGTTCAGATGAATTACAGTGCGTTCACATAATGTGTGTGCACCTGTGAAACTTCATAAGCATGTGCTTTATTTACACTGTGGAATCTCTTGGTGCATGCTGTTAGATTCAGCTGGCTAGAGCTGCATTACAATTAACAAGGTAAACAAATACCAAAGCAGAATGAGCATGTTCTTAGCGTCTTCTGTTAGCCGTGTATATTTAGCATGCTTACCTCATCTCGCTGCGCAGGGATTTGAGCTGGCTCTGGAGCTGCTCGTTGGCCTCCTGCTGTTCGTCCAGGTCTCTCTGCAGCTTCTTCTTGCCGTGTTCCAGCCGGTCAATCTCCTCCTCCGCCTCGTCCATCTGCCTCTTCAGGGCCTTCAGACGCAGGTTCAGCTGCAAGAGGAACACTGAGGGTTAAAACAGCTGTGTGTGTGTGTGTGTGTGTGTGTTAGTTAAACACGACTGTGTGTGCGTGTGTGTGTGTGTATGTGTGTGTGTGTGTGCATGTTGCATCCTGACCTGGTCCTTCTGATCCTGCAGTGAGTGGTGCTCTTCATCAACTTGCATCATCATCTCCTTCACCTTCCTCTCCAGCCTCCGGTTCACCAGCTGCAGGTTGGCACGGTCCCTAGAAAACACAGCATCATGGGTAAGACTACCGATCTGCCACATGTCACATACTGTAGCAGTACATATAATACTCTGGAAACCACAAGGTAATTGGCCATATGCCACATACTGTAGGCATTTACACTACCGTTCAAAAGTTTGGGGTCACTTAGAAATGTCCTTGTTTTCCATGAAAACATACATGAAATGAGTTTGAATAGGAAATATAGCAAAATGCATAGGAAATGTAGTCATTGATAAGGTTAGAAATAATTATTTTTAATATAAATAATAATTGTGTCCTTCAAACTTTGCTTTCGTCAAAGAATCCTCCATTTGCAGCAATTACAGCCTTGCAGACCTTTGGCATTCTAGTTGTCAATTTGTAGAGGTAATCTGAAGAGATTTCACCCCATGCTTCCTGAAGCACCTCCCACAAGTTGGATTGGCTTGATGGGCACTTCTTACGTACCATACGGTCAAGCTGCTCCCACAACAGCTCAATAGGGTTGAGATCCGGTGACTGTGCTGGCCACTCCATTATAGACAGAATACCAGCTGACTGCTTCTTCCCTAAATAGTTCTTGCATAGTTTGGAGCTGTGCTTTGGATCATTGTCCTGTTGTAGGAGGAAATTGGCTCCAATCAAGCGCCGTCCACAGGATATGGCATGGCGTTGCAAAATGGAGTGATAGCCTTCCTTCTTCAAGATCCCTTTTACCCTGTACAAATCTCCCACTTTACCACCACCAAAGCACCCCCAGACCATCACATTGCTTCCACCATGCTTGACAGATGGCATCAAGCACTCCTCCAGCATATTTTCATTTGGTCTGTGTCTCACAAATGTTCTTCTTTGTGATCCGAACACCTCAAACTTCGATTAGTCTGTCCATAACACTTTTTTCCAATCTTCCTCTGTCCAGTGTCTGTGTTCTTTTGCCCATCTTAATCTTTTATTTTTATTGGCCAGTCTGAGATATGGCTTTTTCTTTGCAACTCTGCCTAGAAGGTCAGCATCCCCGGAGTCGCCTCTTCACTATTGACGTTGAGACTGGTGTTTTATGGTACTATTTAATGAAGCTGCCAGTTGAGGACCTGTGAGGCGTCTGTTTCTCAAACTAGACACTCTAATGTATTTGTCCTCTTGCTCAGTTGTGCACCGGGGCCTCCCACTCCTCTTTCTATTCTGGTTAGAGCCAGTTTGCGCTGTTCTGTGAAGGGAGTAGAACACAGCATTGTACGAGATCTTCAGTTTCTTGGCAATTTCTCGCATGGAATAGCCTTCATTTCTCAGAACAAGAATAGACTGACGAGTTTCAGAAGAAAGTTATTTATTTCTGGCCATTTTTAGCCTGTAATCGAACCCACAATTGCTGATGCTCCAGATACTCAACTAGTCTCAAGAAGGCCAGTTTTATTGCTTCTTTAATCAGCACAACAGTTTTCAGCTGTGCTAACATAATTGCAAAAGGGTTTTCTAATGTCAATTAGCCTTTTAAAATGATAAACTTGGATTAGCAAACACAACGTGCCATTGGAACACAGGACTGATGGTTGCTGATAATGGGCCTCTGTACGCCTGTGTAGATATTCCATTAAAAATCAGCCATTTCCAGCTACAATAGCCATATACAACATTAACAATGTCTACACTGTATTTCTGATCAATCTGATGTTATTTTAATGGACAAAAACAAGGACATTTCTAAGTGACCCCAAACGTTTGAACGGTAGTGTACATGCTCATAATGACCTAAAGAATGTAAAACGAAACTAACCAACCCAATGAACCAAGGTTAAGTGCAATGTGACCTAATTACTCTGAGAGTCAGACAGCTTTATGTAAATGAGTCTGTATGCAGCACTGGTCCCTAAAGCAGGACCTCTCTACCTCCCTCCAACCCCAACCCCACCTCTCCCTAGGAACCCACCCCAACCCCAATCCTAACCGTACCTCTCCTCTCCCTCCAGCCTCTCCTCCAGCTCCTGGATCCGGCTCTCCAGCTGGCTCACCAGGCCCTCCTTGTTAGACTTCTGGGAGCCCTCCAGATGGGCTATTCTGCTCTTCAGGTCCTTGTTCTGTGAGAAACAGTGTGAGAAACAACTTTGATACACAGTCTTAGTTCTACTTTATTTAGCTAATGTTTTGGTCAACAAGACCATTGTCAGAGCAGGAGTATAGAGATGGAGACAGAGAAGGACAGATAGGAGACAGAGATGGATTACATGAGTGCATGTTATGGTATGAGCCTAATGGACTTTTCTTACAGATAGACTGCTGTTGTTTCCCCAGACAGGAAGACAGGAAGGAGTGGGAAGAACAGGGCAGTGTGTACCTGTCTCTTCCAGAGTCATCTTGTACATTCCAGGTCCTGTCTGCCAGCCCTCTCCTGCAGGAGTTCATTTCTCATCTGCTCCACCGTCAACCAGAGCAGAGAGGACTGTCATCGCAATGGTTACACACTCTGAGAACATATTATGAGAGGCTGCTCGTGTGTCGGTAGGAAGAACCCTTCCTGTATGTGTAGGTGTGCAGTTGTTGTACTGTCTCACTCAAGGTGGAAGGATCCTTCCTGTAGCTAATTGGTGGTTTGGATATTCTTATTTGGTTGCATTCCCCTGAATTGATCTCATGTCAGCTCTCAGTAATGTACAGTTGAAGTCGGAAGTTTACATACACTTAGGTTGGAGTCATTAAAACTCATTTTTCAACCACTCCACAAATTTCTTGTTAACAAACTATAGTTTTGGCAAGTCGATTAGGACATCTACTTTGTGCATTTTTCCAACAATTGTTTACAGACAGATTATTTCACTTATAATTCACTGTATCACAATTCCAGTGGGTCAGAAGTTTACATACACTAAGTTGACTGTGCTCTTTAAACAGCTTGGAAAATTCCAGAAAATGATGGTCATGGCTTTAGAAGCTTCTGATAGGCTAATTTACAAATTTGAGTCAATTGGAGGTGTACCTGTGGATGTATTTCAAGGCTCTACTTTCAAACTCAGTGCCTCTTTGCTTGACATCATGGGACAATCAAAAGAAATCAGCCAAGACCTCAGAAAAAAATGGTAGACCTCCACAAGTCTGGTTCATCCTTGGGAGCAATTTCCAAACGCCTGAAGGTACCTAACGTTCATCTGTACAAACAATAGAATCGCAAGTATAAACCACCATGGGACCACGCAGCCGTCATACCGCTCAGGAAGGAGATGCGTTCTGTCTCCTAGAGATTAACGTACTTTGGTACGTAAAAGTGCAAATCAATCCCAGAACAACAGCAAAGGACCTGAAGGTGCTGGAGGAAACAGGTACAAAAGTATCTATATCCACAGTAAAATGAGTCCTATACTCCGGACATAACCTGAAAAGGCAGCTAAGCAAGGAAGAAGCCACTGCTCCAAAACCGCCATTAAAAAAAGACAGATTACGGTTTGCAACTGTACATGGGGACAAAGATTGGAGAAATGTCCTCTGGTCTGATTAAACAAAAATAGAACTGTTTGGCCATAAATGACCATCGTTATGTTTGGAGGAAAAAGGGTCGCTTTGCAAGCCGAAGAACACCATCCCAACCGATGAAGCACGGGGTGGCAGCATCATGCTGGCGGGGTGCTTTGCTGCAGGAGGCACTGGTGCACTTCACAAAATAGATGGCATCATGAGGAAGGAAAATTATGTGATATATTGAAGCAACATCTCAAGACATCAGTCAGGTTAAAGCTTGGTTGCAAATGGGTCTTCCAGATGGATAATGACCCCAAGCATTACTTCCAAAGTTGTTCGGTAAAATGGCTAAGGACAACAAAGTCAAGGTATTGGAGTGGCCATCACAAAGCCCTGACCTCAATCCTATAGAAAATCTTGGGCAGAACTGAAAAGCGTGTGCAAACAAGGAGGCCTACAAACCTGACTCAGTTACACCAGCTCTGATCAGGAGGAATGGGCCAAGATTTACCCAACTTATTGTGGGAAGCTTGTGGAAGGCTAACCCCAAACATTTGACCCAAGTTAAACAATTTAAAGGCAATGTTACTCAAATATTAATTCAGTGTATGTAAACTTCTGACACCACTGGGAATGTGATGAAAAAATAAAAGCTGAAATAAATCTGTCAAACTACTTCATTGTCTCCGAGAGAGAGAGAGAGAGAGAGAGAGAGAGGAGAGAGAGAGAGAGAGAGAGAGAGAGAGAGGAGAGAGAGAAAGAGAGAGAGAGAGAGAGAGAGAGAGAGAGAGAGAGAGAGAGAGAGTAGAGAGAGAGAGAGAGAGAGAGAGAGAGAGAGCGCGGTAGAGACAGACA
>NW_025539231.1:0-14030 GCF_020615455.1 Coregonus clupeaformis
GACCTGTAACTTCTTCTTTAAGAGGCTCCTCTGTCCTCCACTAGTTACCTGTATTAATGGCACCTGTTTGAACTTGTTATCAGTATAAAGACACCTGCTCCACAACCTCAAACAGTCACACTCCAAAAATCCACTATGGCCAAGACCAAAGAGAGCTGTCAAAGGACACCAGAAACAAAATTGTAGACCTGCACCAGGCTGGGAAGACTGAATCTGCAATGGTAAGCAGCTTGGTTTGAAGAAATCAACTGTGGGAGCAATTATTAGGAAATGGAAGACATACAAGACCACTGATAATCTCCCTCGATCTGGTGCTCCACACAAGATCTCACCCCGTGGGGTCAAAATGATCACAAGAACGGTGAGCAAAATCCCAGAACCACACGGGGGACCCGAGTGAATGACCTGCAGAGAGCTGGGACCAAAGTAACAAAGCCTACCATCAGTAACACACTACGCTGCCAGGGACTCAAATCCTGCAGTGCCAGACGTGTCCCCCTGCTTAAGCCAGTACATGTCCAGGCCCGTCTGAAGTTTGCTAGAGTGCATTTGGACGATCCAGAAGAGGATTGGGAGAATGTCATATGGTCAGATGAAACCAAAATATAACTTTTTGGTAAAAACTCAACTCGTCGTGTTTGGAGGACAAAGAATGCTGAGTTGCATCCAAAGAACACATTTACATTTACATTTTAGTCATTTAGCAGACGCTCTTATCCAGAGCGACTTACAGGAGCAATTAGGGTTAAGTGCCTTGCTCAAGGGCACATTTACGTCATTTAGCATTTACGTCATTTAGCGACTCACAAATTGGTGCATTCACCCTATAGCCAGTGGGATAACCACTTTACAATTTTTTTTTGGGGGGGTAGAAGGATTACTTTATCCTATCCCAGGTATTCCTTAAAGAGGTGGGGTTTCAAATGTCTCCGGAAGGTGGTGAGTGACTCCGCTGTCTGGCGTCGTGAGGGAGCTTGTTCCACCATTGGGGTGCCAGAGCAGCGAACAGTTTTGACTGGGCTGGGGAGCTATAGCTTCCGCAGAGGAAGGGAGCCAGCAGGCCAGAGGTGGATGAACGCAATGCCCTCGTTTGGGTGTAGGGACTGATCAGAGCCCGAGGTACAGAGGTGCCCGTTCCCCTCACTGCTCCATAGGCAAGCACCATGGTCTTGTAACGGATGCGACCTTCAACTGGAAGCCAGTGGAGTGTGCGGAGGAGGGGGTGACGTGAGAGAACTTGGGAAGGTTGAACACCAGACTGGCTGCGGCATTCTGAATGAGTTGTAGGGGGTTTAATGGCACAGGCAGGGAGCCAGCCAACAGCGAGTTGCAGTAATCCAGACGGGAGATGACAAGTGCCTGGATTAGGACCTGTGCCGCTTCCTGTGTAAGGCAGGGTCGTACTCTCCGAATGTTGTAGGCATGAACCTGCAGGAGCCGGGTCACCGCCTTGATGTTAGCGGAGAACGACAGGGTGTTGTCCAGGGTCACGCCAAGGCTCTTCGCACTCTGGGAGGAGGACACAACGGAGTTGTCAACCGTGATGGCGAGATCATGGAACGGGCAGTCCTTCCCCGGGAGGAAGAGCAGCTCCGTCTTGCCAGGGTTCAGCTTGAGGTGGTGATCCGTCATCCATACTGATATGTCTGCCAGACATGCAGAGATGCGATTCGCCACCTGGTTATCAGAAGGGGGAAAGGAGAAGATTAGTTGTGTATCGTCAGCGTAGCAATGATAGGAGAGGCCATGTGAGGATATGACAGAGCCAAGTGACTTGGTGTATAGGGAGAAAAGGAGAGGGCCTAGAACTGAGCCCTGGGGGACACCAGTGGTGAGCACGTAGTGCGGAGACAGCTTCGCCACGCCACTTGGTAGGAGCGACCGGTCAGGTAGGACGCAATCCAGGAGTGAGCCGCGCCGGGAGATGCCCAGCTCGGAGAGGGTGGAGAGAGGAGGATCTGATGGTTCACAGTATCAAAGGCAGCAGACAGGTCTAGAAGGACAAGAGCAGAGGAGAGAGAGTTAGCTTTAGCAGTGCGGAGAGCCTCCGTGACACAGAGAAGAGCAGTCTCAGTTGAATGACCAGTCCTGAAACCTGACTGGTTTGGATCAAGAAGGTAATTCTGAGAGAGATAGCAAGAGAGTTGGCTAAAGACGGCACGCTCAATAGTTTTGGAAAGAAAAGAAAGAAGGGATACTGGTCTGTAGTTGTTGACATCAGTGGGATCGAGTGTTGTTTTTTGAGAAGGGGGAGCAACTCTCGCTCTCTTGAAGACGGAAGGGACATGGCCAGCGGTCGAGGATGAGTTGATCAGCAGGGTGAGGTAGGGGAGAAGGTCACCGGAGATGGTCTGGAGAAGAGAGGAGGGGATGGGGTCAAGCGGGCAGGTTGTTGGGCGGCCTGCAGTCACAAGGTCGCAGGATTTTATCTGGAGAGAGAGGGGAGAAAGAAGTCAAAGCATAGGGTAGGGCAGTGTGAGTAGGACCAGCAGTGACATTAGACTTAACAAACGAGGATCGGATGTCGTCAACCTTTCTTTTTCAAAGTGGTTGGCGAAGTCATCCACAGAGAGAGAGGAGGGGGGAGGATTCAGCAGGGAGGGAAAATGTGGCAAAGAGCTTCCTAGGGTTAGAGGCAGATGCTTGGAATTTAGAGTGGTAGAAAGTGGCCTTAGCAGCAGAAACAGATGAAGTAGAGAGGAGGGAGTGAAAAGATGCCAGGTCGGCAGGGAGTTTAGTTTTCTTCCATTTCCGCTCTGCTGCCCGGAGCTCTGTTCTGTGAGCTCGCAATGAGTCATCAAGCCACGGAGCTGGAGGGGAGGACCCGAGCCGGCCGGGAGGATAGGGGGACACAGAGAGTCAAAGGATGCAGAAAGGGAGGAGAGGAGGGTTGAGGAGGCAGAATCAGGAGATTGGAGGAGAAGGATTGAGCAGAGGGAAGAGATGATAGGATGGAAGAGGAGAGAGTAGTGGGAGAGAGAGAGCGAAGGTTGCGGCGGCGCATTACCATCTGTGTAGGGGCAGAGTGAGTAGTGTTGGAGGAGAGCGAGAGAGAAAAGGAAACAAAGTAGTGGTCGGAGACATGGAGGGGAGTTGCAGTGAGATTAGTAGAAGAGCAGCATCTAGTAAAGATGAGGTCAAGCGTATTGCCTGCCTTGTGAGTAGGGGGACGGTGAGAGGGTGAGGTCAAAAGAGGAGAGGAGTGGAAAGAAGGAGGCAGAGAGAAATGAGTCAAATGTGGACATAGGGAGGTTGAAATCCCCCAAAACTGTGAGGGGTGAGCCATCCTCAGAAAGGAACTTATCAAGGCGTCAAGCTCATTGATGAACTCTCCAAGGGAACCTGGAGGGCGATAGATGACAAGGATATTAAGTTAAATGGGCTAGTGACTGTGACAGCATGGAATTCAAATGAGGAGATAGACAGATGGGTTAGGGGAAAAATTGAGAATGTCCACTTGGGAGAGATGAGGATTCCTGTGCCACCACCCCTCTGACCAGATGCTCTCGGGGTATGCGAGAACACATGGTCAGACGAGGAGAGAGCAGTAGGAGTAGCAGTGTTTTCAGTGGTAATCCATGTTTCCGTCAGCGCCAGGAAGTCGAGGGACTGGAGGTTAGCATAGGCTGGGATGAAGTCAGCTTTGTTGGCGGCAGACCAGCAGTTCCAGAGGCTGCCTGAGACCTGGAACTCCAGGTGTGGGGTGCGTGCAGGGACCACCAGGTTAGAGAGGCAGCAGCCACGCGGTGTGAGGCGTTTTGTGTAGCCTGTGCAGAGAGGAGAGAACAGGGATAGGCAGAGGCATAGTTGACAGGCTGTAGCAAATGGCTACAATAATGCAGAGGAGATCGGAATGAAATGAACTAAACATCTGGGAGAGGAGAGAGCAGGGCCTCCCTCACCAAAACTTCCACCTCAGAAACTATAATTGTTTCACTGTACCACCCGAACAAAAACTCTCCCAACTTCACCTTTAGAAATCAGAATTGTTGTGAACCACAGCGGTTCAATGTTTAAAGGAATAGACTCAACCCACTTTATTCAGCTAGCTAACTATGACACCATAGCTAACTAGCATTCTAGCATCCAATAACACACAGTTTAGCACCAACACTTGGTCACAACAAACCACCAATAGTGTGTTAACACACTAAGCAGATAATTCGTGTCCGTGTCTAGTTCCTTTCATAACGCAGCAATAATTAAACGTTGGCTAGCTAGCACAAGTATATTGTATTTAGCTACTACAGTACAGTTAGCTGGTCGTGTTGGCTAGCTAGCAATGGCTACTGTGTTGACTTTGTTTGAAGAACGGCTAACTAGCTAGCCGTGCTACACCGGCACCGCCGAAAAACAATGCTAACCTACAGTAACTACCCACAACAGCCCACGATGCCTAACTATGACGCCATAGCTAACTAGCATGCTAGCATCCAATAACACACAGTTTAGCACCAATACTTGGTTACAACAAACTACCAATAGTGTGTTAACACACTAAACAGATAATTCGTGTCCGTGTCTAGTTCCTTTCATAACGCAGCAAAAATTAGACGTTAGCTAGCTAGCACATTAACATTGGAAACAACTCTCCACCGTTGCTAAACGTTACCAGTAGCTACCAGGCTAGCTAGCTAGCCTCGTGCTTCGCCGGGCTCCGCCGTAAACAATACTTACCTACAATAATTACCTACGGAAACCTACAATAACTACCTAAATAACTACCTAAATAAACTACCTACAGTACCTAACTACAACTACCTACCTACGATCTAAATACATGGTTTAAGCTTTACTCAACACCATATAAGAAGCCAAGCTTACCTCCTGCTTACCTCCTGCTAGAGAAAACACAACCTCTCCCGACCAACGCTGGCTCCAACACCATACCTACTATGAAGCATGGGGGTGGAAACATCATGCTTTGGGGCTGTTTTTCTGCAAAGGGACCAGGACGACTGATCCGTGTAAAGGAAAGAATGAATGGGGCCATGTATCGTGAGATTTTGAGTGAAAACCTCCTTCCATCAGCAAGGGCATTGAAGATGAAACGTGGCTGGGTCTTTCAGCATGACAATGATCCCAAACACACCGCCCGGGCAACGAAGGAGTGGCTTCGTAAGAAGCATTTCAAGGTCCTGGAGTGGCCTAGCCAGTCTCCAGATCTCAACCCCATAGAAAATCTTTGGAGGGAGTTGAAAGTCTGTGTTGCCCAGCGACAGCCCCAAAACATCACTGCTCTAGAGGAGATCTGCATGGAGGAATGGGCCAAAATACCAGCAACAGTGTCACGCTCTGGCTCCGGGACTTTGTGTGTTGAGCCAGGGTGTGTTCGTTTCGTGGTGTTTTGTTTGGTTGGGTGGTTCTATGTGTTGTATTTCTTTGTTGGGTTCAATGACTCCCAATCGGAGGTAACGAGTGTCAGCTGTCGGCTCGTTATCTCTGATTGGGAGCCATATTTATCTGTATGTTTTCCTGTGGGTGTTGTGGGTTTTTGTTCCGTTTCAGTCATAGTCACTGTTGGACTTCACTATCGTCTTTTGTTTTGTATTTACGTGCTTTATCATTAAAGTCATCATGTTCACTCAACGCGCTGCGTATTGGTCTGCTCCTTCGTCAGACGATCGTGACAAACAGTGTGTGAAAACCTTGTGAAGACTTACAGAAAACGTTTGACCTGTGTCATTGCCAACAAAGGGTATATAACAAAGTATTGAGAAACTTTTGTTATTGACCAAATACTTATTTTCCACCATAATTTGCAAATAAATTCATAAAAAATCCTACAATGTGATTTTCTGGATTTTTTCCCCTCATTTTGTCTGTCATAGTTGACGTGTACCTATGATGAAAATTACAGGCCTCTCTCATCTTTTTAAGTGGGAGAACTTGCACAATTGGTGGCTGACTAAATACTTTTTTCCCCCACTGTACTGAGACTGAGGGGGGCTGTTTCGTCCGCTCAGATGCTTTCTCCGGTGAGATACATTCAGCCTCTTGCGAATTGAAGAACATTTATGAAACAGAGAGAGACGAAAGATACAAAAAAATGTATGTTTTTTTTCTTGGTCATTTTGTTTGGGAACCATGGCTTCTCTTGGCATCCATGAATACACGTCATTGCTCCTTATACAGAGACAGTCTTCTAAACAAAACAGTAATGTCAATGAAATCGTGAATTTTTCCCAGTGACTGACAGACACTATTATGAAAAAGAAGAAGTTGTCCAAGAACAAAGAGGAGGCTCCAGAGGCTGAGGAGATGGAACACACTAACGATAGAGAAAACCAACCAATCAGAAACTGTAGAGGACTCCCCTCCAAAAAATAAAAAAATAAACGGAATGCAGCAATAGAGGAGAGAGAGGAAGAGAGGACGGTGGAGGAGGAACCTAAAATAAAAGGTCAAACTAAAAAATGCAAAGAGGACAAACAGACAATAGGTGACAGGTTACACAATGAGTCCATACCTCAAAAAAAGAAATCATATGTAACAAGATTGATGAGGACTTCAATGGTTGCCTAAGATTGTTGGAGAGGCAAAGAGGTCAGCCATTTAGGAGCTTTTGGTCAGAGCTCCAATGTTCATTGCATCTCAAAGACAGATAAAACCATCATATGAAACACCGTATATTTTAATCTGGGCTCAATGGACAGTATTGCAACACCGTTAACATAAAAAGGCTGTTTTGTTTCCTGCAAAAATTCAACAATAGACTTTATAGTGAAATGGATATTATAAATAAAAATGTTGCGTCAACTGGTGTTTATACAGTGGGGGAAAAAAGTATTTAGTCAGCCACCAATTGTGCAAGTTCTCCCACTTAAAAAGATGAGAGAGGCCTGTAATTTTCATCATAGGTACACGTCAACTATGACAGACAAATGAGGAAAAAAATCCAGAAAATCACATTGTAGGATTTTAATGAATTTATTTGCAAATTATGGTGGAAAATAAGTATTTGGTCAATAACAAAAGTTTCTCAATACTTTGTTATATACCCTTTGTTGGCACTGACACAGGTCAAACGTTTTCTGTAAGTCTTCACAAGGTTTTAATACACTGTTGCTGGTATTTTGGCCCATTCCTCCATGCAGATCTCCTCTAGAGCAGTGATGTTTTGGGGCTGTCGCTGGGCAAGACGGACTTTCAACTCCCTCCAAAGATTTTCTATGGGGTTGAGATCTGGAGACTGGCTAGGCCACTCCAGGACCTTGAAATGCTTCTTACGAAGCCACTCCTTCGTTGCCCGGGCGGTGTGTTTTGGATCATTGTCATGCTGAAAGACCCAGCCACGTTTCATCTTCAATGCCCTTGCTGATGGAAGGAGGTTTTCACTCAAAATCTCACGATACATGGCCCCATTCATTCTTTCCTTTACACGGATCAGTCGTCCTGGTCCCTTTGCAGAAAAACAGCCCCAAAGCATGATGTTTCCACCCCCCATGCTTCACAGTAGGTATGGTGTTCTTTGGGTGCAACTCAGCATTCTTTGTCCTCCAAACACGACGAGTTGAGTTTTTACCAAAAAGTTTCATCTGACCATATGACATTCTCCCAATCCTCTTCTGGATCATCCAAATGCACTCTAGCAAACTTCAGACGGGCCTGGACATGTACTGGCTTAAGCAGGGGGACACGTCTTGCACTGCAGGATTTGAGTCCCTGGCGGCGTAGTGTGTTACTGATGGTAGGCTTTGTTACTTTGGTCCCAGCTCTCTGCAGGTCATTCACTAGGTCCCCCCGTGTGGTTCTGGGATTTTTGCTCACCGTTTTTGTGATCATTTTGACCCCACGGGGTGAGATCTTGCGTCGAGCCCCAGATCGAGGGAGATTATCAGTGGTCTTGTATGTCTTCCATTTCCTAATAATTGCTCCCACAGTTGATTTCTTCAAACCAAGCTGCTTACCTATTGCAGATTCAGTCTTCCCAGCCTGGTGCAGGTCTACAATTTTGTTTCTGGTGTCCTTTGACAGCTCTTTGGTCTTGGCCATAGTGGAGATTATAGTGTGACTGTTTGAGGTTGTGGACAGGTGTCTTTTATACTGATAACAAGTTCAAACAGGTGCCATTAATACAGGTAACAAGTGGAGGACAGAGGAGCCTCTTAAAGAAGAAGTTACAGGTCTGTGAGAGCCAGAAATCTTGCTTGTTTGTAGGTGACCAAATACTTATTTTCCATCATAATTTGCAAATAAATTCATTAAAAATCCTACAATGTGATTTTCTGGATTTTTTTTCCTCAATTTGTCTCTCATAGTTGACGTGTACCTATGATGCAAATTACAGGCCTCTCATCTTTTTAAGTGGGAGAACTTGCACAATTGGTGGCTGACTAAATACTTTTTTACCCCACTGTATACCTCTAAACACTGTGATATCAACCTCAGATATGAGGTCGCTAGATATGAGCACAGCAATGTCCATGTTTTATTTTGGTTTCCTTACTTATCTGTGATGTCACACATTTGCATGATGCTTAAAGGGGCAATCTGCAGTTGCTTCATCCATTTTAGGACATAAATTAATGATATGTACCTGTGGATTCTTGAAGAATATAACTTATAAATGTCTCATGAGCTTAGTTCAACTGCCATTCTCCATCACAACCCAATATATAAGCTTGTTTTCCTCCAGAGTTTGTAATCAAATAAAATTTAAACAAACACTCATAACACGGTTACAACCATAAAGTTTATATCATGGGTGGTCAGTCCTTGCACCCATAGCTCTTCTATGAATTTGACAGTGGTTACATTTCTCCAGCCCCATCCCTCAGCTTTTTACCAAAACAGGGGCGGGACACAAGCTTTGTTATTGTGTCAACTGCTGATTGCCGCTTTAAAGAAAAATGTTGTCAAGTGCCTAAAGCTGCTGATTTAGAAGTATTGCATAGTTTATAAAACTGAGTGATTTTATAAAAAACGTAACTTCCATTCTATTTATTACACTTTTACTTCATTTATTGTTAAAGTGAAGTTATTGATATTAAAGAAAATGTGCCTGATTTATATGAAAGCTCAAAACAAAACATACTTTTTTTAATACATTATAGCTACATCACAACAGATCCTTGATTGTTAACGTGAAAAATTACAAAACAGACCCTTGTTGGGGTCAATTCGAATTCAAGTCAGCCAATGAACGTTTTCCAATATTTACATACTGTTTTACCCACTTCATATGTATATACAGTACTGTACTTTAGTCAAGGTTCATCCTATATAACTACAGCTGCACACACCTTTTCTATACACACCACTATATATGTATATTTATATTCCGGACCTAGACATTGATCGTCCTGATATTCCTTAATTCCTTTATTTACATTTTTGGGATTTGTGAGATTTTTTTGTATTGTTAGGTATTGCAATAACATCTGCAAAAAAAATTGTGTACCAGACAAATAAAATGTGATTTAATGTAAATTAAAATCACTTCCTGAATTGAGTGAATTCCGTTGACCGCAACAAACAGATGCAGGGGTCATTAAATTAGAAGAATACAACTCAATTTAATCCTCAAAGGAAGATGCAATAATATGAGTTTAGTATGTGAGCATACCTCTTAAGAGAGTGTCCCGCAATTTCATCTGACAATATTAATGCTCTACTCACAGATCCAACGGTTCTGCATGCTACCACGATTCAGCATTCCAATTATCCAAAGGTGCATTATTTGGGACAGTTAACACGCAATCACCCCCAGTTTGTCTCTTCCAAAACCTGTGAAAAGAGAACACCTCCATGAATGAAAAAAATGACTGAATCAAAAAAATGATTTAACAATCCTTCTTTGTTGGATTTACACTGAATAAAATGTCCTTACCCATCAGTCAGATTCTGATGACTTCCACTAACCCAGAGCCATTGGCCGACTTTAGCTATGTCATTTAAACCGATCCAGTACCCATGATCTTTATCATAGTAGTATTGAGTGTGGTTATGAATGAATTCCTGAATGTGAAATGAATGAAACCATAAGTAGTTGAAAAAAACGGTGTTTAACAGTAATCCACAGTTTTGGGAGACAGTGTCTAAATGTTATGAATAAATGCATCGAATCAGGTCCAAATGAGAGAGAATAACAAACTGCACAACAGGTAGCAGCAGTGTAATGACCTTTGTGCTTTTGTCTTTCAGTAACAACTGGTTTACCTTGAGCTCATATCTATATATCACACATTATAATATAGTTCCATTTCACTTTTTGGAGATTTAATTTGTAGAGTTCCCCATTAAATGTCAAATGAATCTGTCCCTCAAAACTCTAGTCTGTAGCATTGTCCCACCTGTTCCTTTTGACTGCCTATGACAACCAAATCAGCATTATTTTGTTTGCAATCCATTCTGCTTTGTTCCCAGGTGTTCCACGGAGCGGGAGGGTACAAAATCTGGTAACAACTAGATTGGAACAACATCCACCCACGTTCGACAAGGGTTACACTTTCTCTCTGCAACAATGATGAATTACAGTATGAGGTAAGTATACTACATACGTGTTACCAATATTAGAGAGTAAGATACAAAGTGCAAAGTTTGTCTTCAGTGTGACACTAGTGGATTGTCAAACTCATTCCACGGAGGGCCGAGTGTCTGCAGGTTTTTCCTTTCAATTAAGCCCTAGACAACCAGCTGAGGGGAGTTCCCTTACTAATTAGCGACTTTTAATTAATCAATCAAGTACAAGGGTGGAGCGAAAACCTCAGACACTCGGCCCTCCGTGGAATGAGTTTGACATGCGTGTGTACATTATGATGAAAACAAGGGTAACAGGAAGGGGAGGCTTACCTCCTGCGCCATCTTTTGGTGAACAATATTGATTGACAGGAAAATCTTCAAACTGATATATGACCCTAAGAGTCCAGTTCAGTCTATCCCTCTCTCTTGACACCTCTTCTTTCTCAGCTACTAAACGTTGGTTTGCAGTGCTTAAGCATTGCTATAATCACTCTGCAAAATGTGATTGGCTATACTCAGATTGCTGTTGAGGTTCGTAAGGACCTGATTGGCCGCCAGTAGAAATGTACGCGCATCTGTTAGTTGCTCCAGTTCCCTCACCAACTTTGTGTTGTGCTCTGAGAAGGCAGTGCTGACTGTGGAGAAAGACATGTTTACTCTATGATGTCATCCTGCACCCTCCAAAATCCATAATACTTTATGATCCATATACTCACAGTAGACACAGAGGCCTATAATGGCTGAAAGCAAGAGGACACAAACAACCCCTAAACATACTGCCACTCCTCGAAAGGGTTGAGAATGGAGAGCAGGCATCTCATCCACTAGGAATAGTAAAGATAAGATTCATGTTATTATAGCCATATTGTTAGCATAAGTGTATACATTTAATGGTAAGTTATTCCATAATTTTATGAAATCTAATAATTGAACAATAAACGGTGGATAATTTGACTATAGCCTCCTCGATTCAATCCAGACCACGGAAGATCCGCGTTACAGCGTGATTGAAATGTAAAGGAAATCGCGGAGACCGAATTCACGGTGAATGCTGCATATGTCGGGTCAATAGGAAATTGATTTACATTTTGCTATTTACTATTTCTTATTTTATTCAAGCGGATAAGGTAGTCACATAGGCAGTGACGTAGTTCCTCTATGCCAAATTGACGTTCAGACACAATAACGCGGATCTTCCGCAGTTCGGTTTGAATCTAGCCCTATCTCTCAAATGTACCTGTCATGGCAGGACTTTGTTGAGTGACTGCACTTCCCTTAGCCTTTACTTCAGCATATACTGTTTCTTCCTCTTTTTTCTCTGTGGGGAAGAGAAAGGGCAACACATACATATTCAATAATATTTACCCATTTGCGAACTCATTTGTTACCAAATCTTTGCCAGACATGCCACTATGCAAATATTATGCCATTAGTAAACCTAACATGTAATCCATATTGCTTTTTTAAAATAAAGATGTAAAAGTATGTAAAAACATATGTTTTATTCTCGGTCAATTGTGACCGATGTGAACGTACAGTGCTCTGCCTATAATAAAATTAACAGACATTCCTTCTATCCCTCAGCTCCAATATCTACTGTATATACCTCAGTCCACTTACCCACAAACCAAACTCAATTACCCACACATCCCAGCCCTGTTACCCCCATGCCCTAACCCTAACACCCACAATTAAGTACTGATACACCCATATCCTTAAAAATGTCCTATTTGTTACTCATAGACCCCAGCTTCTTTGCCAAAACTCCTCATCCCTGTTACTTTCCTATCTCAGCTCTGTTACCCACTTTGCCTTGTATTCCTAAGTCACCAACAGTAACCTATATCCAGCTATTCTCTGCACATCCCAACCCTGTTATTAGCTTATATCTTAGTCCTGTGACCTCTGACCTGTATACACTAATCATTTCATAGATAAACTCATTGTACAGTGGTATAACACTATTGCCCCATTCACTTTTTTCCTACCACAAACTTGCCTTGCTAGAAAGGATTTGAATGGGCAATAGACGTCCATCCAGACCCAATATGAGCCTTGTGCATCCATACACCCCATTACTGATATAAACCAGGTAAAACCATGGGCATACTCATATAAAACAGGTCTAACAGTACCCAAGCCTCAACATTCATACAAACCAGGTCTACACTCTGTACTTCAGCCCCAATATTCTTACAGACCAGGTGTACACCTGTTTTCTTTCTATTGTTAGACATGCAGGTCTACTGCTACATACCCCAATTGTCATAAGAATAGGTGTTCTTCTGCCCCAATAGTCATACAAATCAGGTCTACACCTGTACCTCAGCTCAAAAGATGTATGCACCTGTGCTTGAACCCAATTAGTCAACTAAGCCAGGTCTAAATATGTGCCAAAGCCTGAATACTCATAAACTGTTAACCAGGTCTTCACTTGCATCTCAGCTCCAATACTCCTGTAAGCCAGGTCTACACCTTTGACTGAGTCCCAATACTAATATAAACCAGATCTACACAGTACAGAGAGTGACATTGATGAAGAGATGAGAAAGAAAGGCCAAGACTCACTTTTCAGCGAAGAAACGATGGGATTCTTGAAAACCACTGTAGAATAATGCAGCTCTTCTGCCATCCTTTAGACTTCTCATCAACAGTTTATTTCTTAGAGATACAAGCACGGAGAAACCTTACCCAGTGTTGATCTACTGTATATGACACAGTGGATCCTTCTGTTTTTATCCCTAGTAGGACCTGTATTAGTACTTCTGCTTTGACTCTGGTTTGAATCATGTCACAGAAAACTATTTCACTGTTTCATCTGACTGAGAGGAGGAAGTTATGTTGACGTGTGATGATGGTACTGTCATGATGGTACTGAATGACACTACAGTACTCAATATGAAAAGCTGTATGGAAAGCCGTAAGCCTACAACTGTGAATGGAAATCAGAAATAGTTTTGTACAGAAACAGAAATCGGAGTGTCTCTAATTCTTTGCTCACTTGTTTTAGTGTGAGGATACCTCTGAAGGCCTTCCATATCCTCCTCATACCCTCTAGTCACTGGTTGATTGAGAAGTGTATTGTGAAGTTGCCCCACATTGTGGTTCACTGGTTAACAAGTTATAAGGAAATGCCCTGACTTGCTAAGGCATCAGAATATTTAGAAATGTGTAACAGTCATTTCCCATATGTCTGCAATAGAGCTTCAGTAAGGGATAGTGGGGTAAGTTGAGCCATTTTTTTTTTACATTCAGCATATAGTATTCTATCTAACAAAGATACCCCTGGGTATGGGGTAAGTTGTTTTTTTACATTCAGCATATAGTATTCTATCTAACAAAGATACCCCTGGGTATGGGGTAAGTTGTTTTTTTACATTCAGCATATAGTATTCTATCTAACAAAGATACCCCTGGGTATGGGGTAAGTTGTTTTTTTACATTCAGCATATAGTATTCTACCTAACAAAGATACCCCTGGGTATGGGGTAAGTTGTTTTTTTACATTCAGCATATAGTATTCTATCTAACAAAGATACCCCTGGGTATGGGGTAAGTTGTTTTTT
>NW_025539232.1:0-14033 GCF_020615455.1 Coregonus clupeaformis
CGCCTTTTGTTTATATCGCCCTACGTGCGTAGTTTACATGCCGGAGCAGATTGTTCTGTTTTCCTTGTTGGATATTCCACTAAAGTATTTTGGACTATACTTACGGTGTCCTGTTGATTCCACCACTACACCTACAGCATTTATGACAGAATCACACACCTTAAGAATGGAATCATTAGGAGCATGGCACAGAAACTTGCTGGGGACAGGGTCCGTGAACAAAGTGACCAGATCTGCAGATGGGGTCCGCACTGCAGGAGGTGATCACCACCATCGAGGCTGGGGACTCCTACACCGCCATCCTCTCTGCCAGCCCCATCCGGAAGTCAGCCCATTCCGCTCAGACCCAGAGAGTTCGACTCTCGCTCCGGGCCTCACGATGGGACCGCGGCCGGGTGTCAGGGATTCCTTCTCCAGGTGGAGCTTTACCTGGCCACCGTGCGCCAGGCCTCGGGACATGAGAGCGTGTCCGCCTGATCTCCTGCCTTTCCGGGAAGGCGTTGGAGATGGGCCAGCGCCGGTGGAGGAGGATCGCGAACACCATCACCTCACAGCCCAGCGAGTTCTCCCGCCGCTTCAGGGCGGTGTTTGTCCATCCCCGGGCGGCGGGGGGGCGTCACAGAGTCTTCCTCCGGCGGGGGAGAGGTGCCCAGGAGTTCGCCTTAGGAATTCCGAAGTACTCTAGCGGCGGATGCAGGGTGGAATGAGCGGAGAAACCTCATCGATCACTACAGATGTAGTCTTCGCGAGGGCGTCCGTTGAGCTGGCCTGTAGGGACACCAGCCTCTCGTTCGACCAGTTGGTCGACATGTCCATCAGGCTGGATAACCTGCTGGCTACCGCGGACGTTCCGAGTCACGTCCATTTCACCCTCCAGCGCCTCCCGAGCCGTGCCCCATGGAGCTCGGGCGCTGGCGCAGCGGAGGAGGAAGAGGCCGGGGGCCTGTCTCCTGCCAAGTGCGGTGGTGGAGGGCACACTGCGGCCAGGTGCTGGGAGGGTTCTCGAGGAGAGGACAGGCCAGGGGGGCCTCCCAGGTAAGTGAGCGCCCGCCCCACTGAACTTCTGTTGCACTTTTGTATACCTGTTGGTTTTCCTGAGGTTGCACCTCTTCCCAGCATAGGCGCTAGTAAGTTCAGGCGCAGCTGGGTTTGTTGATTAGGTTTGTTTAGAGTTAGGGATCCCTCTCCCCTGCCTGTTGACATTTTCCATTGCACATACTTGTAGATAGCCGCCCGTTGGGGTCGGGGTTGATCAGGGAGGTCACAGCGCCACTTAGGATGTGTGCGCAGGGGGTCATGAAGAGACTATACAGCTGTATCTGATCGAGCTCTCCTGCGTACCCAGTGCTGGGGATTCCCTGGTTAAGCACCCATAACCCTGCTGCTTCATTGGCAACAGAGCTCTCGATGGGTGGTCTGCTCAGTGTGAGGGCGTGTCTGGTGTTTCCGTGGAGGCGACTTCGGTGGAAAGTCCAAACCAAGTGCCCGCACTGCATTTCGCCTGAATATGGGGATTTAGCTCTTGTGTTTAGCAAACTAGGGCGACATGATTGCCTCCCCCATAGACAGGGAGTTGTGCGATAGTTCTCAGGCTTGAGGCAGCGCTCCTTGCACGACCATGTGTATCCTTTGTCTCAAGAGGAGGAGGCTATGAGACTTACATGGCGAATCTTTGGGAACAGGAATTCTGTTAGCCTTCCATTTCCCCATACTCTTGAGTTTCTTTTTTGTAGAAAAGAAAGATGGAGGGTTGCGCCCGTGCATTGATTACCGTGGTCTCCAATCGAGATTACTGTGAAATACAGTTATCCACTCCCTCTGATTGCGACCATGGCCAGATCATTATATGGTGGTTTTCTGAAATTGGATCTCAGGAGCGTGTAAACTTGTGGTATACATTAGGGAGGCGATGAATGAAGCTTGAGCGTTTAGTACCCACGTCAGGTCATTTCAGTATCTTGTCATGCCATATGGGTTGATGAATGCTCCATCAGTCTTCAATCAGCCCAAGTAGATGACATTTTCGGGATGTAGGGACAAGGGTGAGTTGGGTAATGCATTGATGATATTCTGGTGTACTCGTCTACCGAGCGAGCTATATAACCCGATGCGGCGATGTATTGAGGCTGTTGGAGCGACCTGTCATGTCCAAGGCAGAGAAAATGTCTGTTTTTCAGGAGTCGGTCTCCTTTTGGTTCTCGAGTTTTCATCATGTCAGGGGTGAGAATGGAGGTGGATCGTGTGTCCGCTGTGCGTAATTGGCAAACTCCAACCACTGTAAAGAGGTGCAGCAGTTCTTGAAACTGTAATTACTACGGAGGAGTTTATCCGGGGTTTTGGACAGGTGGCCGCTCCATCGCGTCCCTTCTGAAGAGAAGTCGGTGCGCCTACGGTAGTCAGCTGATGCGGACAGGGCCTTTGGGAGACTGAAGGACCTGTTTACGTCGGCTCCGGTGCTGAAGCATCCGGATCCCACAATTCCATTCAGGTTGAGGTGGGCCAGCGTCTGGTATAGGGGCCGTTCTCTCATGGAGTCCCGGCTCGCCACCTAAACTCCGCCCTTGTGCTTTTACTCCAAAAGCTCAGCCCGACGGAGCGTAACTTGGGCGTTGGGGACAGGGAGCTGTTAGCTGTAGTTCAAGCCCTTAAGGTGTGGAGGCATTGGCCGGGGGGAGCTCTTACCCTTTCCTCATTTTGACTGACCGCCAGGGAACCTGGGTACATCCGGGCCGCGAGGAGACTGAACCCTCGCCAGGCTCGATGGAGTATGTTTCTCACCAGGTTCGTGTTTAAAATCCCGCATTACCTCCCTGGGTCCCAGAATGGTAAGGCAGATGCACTGTCGGCCCGGTATGACCGGAGGAGGTCCGTTGAGCCTACTCCCCATACTACGGAGTCTTGCCTTGTGGCACCGGTGGTGTGGGAGGTCGATGCCGAGATCGGCGAGCATTGCGTACCCGACCCAGCCCTCCCACAATGTCCTGATCGGAGTACGTTCGCTCGAGATGAGGATCGACTCATCTACTGGGTACCTCACCACGTCACCCTCCTCTGGACATCCAGGTATTGGCCGGACAGTGCATTGAGCCTTTTAAATACTGGTGGCCCTACTTTGGCTAGGGATGTGAGGTTTGCGTCTCCTCCTGCTCGGTGTTCGCCCAGTGTAAAGGCGCTGAGCATCTGCCCAGGGGTAAGTTACAGCCCCTACCCGTTCCACATCAACCATGGTCCACCTCTCGGTGGATTTTGTAACAGACCTTCCCCTCTCTCAGGGGAATACCACCATCCTGGTGGGTGTGGACCGGTTCTCTAAGCCTGTCGTCTTCTTTCCCTATGTGGTCTTCCTACTGCCCCTACAGACGCTGAGGCCCTATTTACCGTCTTCCGGCATTACGGGGTCCCGAGGATATAGTATCTGATCGAGGCCCTCAGTTTACCTCCCGTGTGTGTAGGCGTTTATGGAAGCGTTTGGGGGTCTCGGTTAGCCACTACCTCGGGGTACCACCCGGAGAAGTACTTGGAGGGAGAATGTGTTAACCAGGATGTGGGTAGGTTTCTGAGGTCATATTGCCAGGACCGGCCTGAGGAGTGGCGCGTTACATTCCTGGGCCGAGATGGCCCAGAACTCTCTCCGCCACTCCTCTACTAACCTAACCCCTTTTCAATGTGTATTGGTTACCAGCAGTTCTGGCACCATGGCAGCAGAGCCAGATCGAGGCCTGCGGTGGATGATTGGATGGCGCTCGGGAAGAGACGTGGGCCGCAGCCCGTCCACCTGCAGCGGGCCGTCCTTCGTCACAAGGCGGCGCCGATCTCCCGCCCAGTGATGGGCGGTGTAGCGCACCCGGAGATCGTCCTGGCTCTCTACAAAAACCTGCCTTCACCTGCCCTGCCGAGGAAGCTGGAGTCGGCGGTTTGTGGGGCCCTTTAAAGTCTGAGAAGATTGAGCCACGTGTGTTATAGGTTACATCTACCTGTTGAATGTAAGAATATTAACCCCTCGTTCCATGTGTCTCTTCTCAGGCGGTGGTAGCTAGTCCACTCCAGGACAATGTGCTCCTCCTCCTGGTTCGGAGCAGAGCATCAGTCGTGCGTCGAAACTGTAGCTGCCCACCCGATCTATGTTTCATGTTCGTTTGGTTTGATCTTGATGTTGTACACTGTGTCTAGTTAGTCCTCATTAGTGTTCTTGTTAAGTCTCGTTGGGTGTGTCTGTGTTTGTGATTGTTCCTGTCGTATATGTTTGCTTGTCGATTTCCTTATTCGCTCCGGTTGAGCTTTACTCCACTGTGTTGGATCGTTTTACGCACCTGTGTAGTGCGCCTTTTGTTTGTCGCCTGCGTGCGTAGTTTTAAGCCTTCGGGCAAGTTTTGTTCTGTTTTCCTTGTTGGATATTCCACTAAAGTCTTTGGACTATACTTCGGTGTCCTGCGCTTGATTCCACCACTACACCCACCTACAGCATTTATGACAGTTATTTGGAGCGGCAAGCCAGACAAAATTAACGGGCCTATTTATATAATGAGTATGAATTTGGAGGTTAGAAATGATTAACTATTAAAGCATTAGACCTATCACTAAAAGCTTCAGTCATACAAAAGTTATGCCTTATGTCGAACTGGTTCTCTAGCAAATTAGTAGATTGTCTCACCCTATGTTCAAGAATTATTTTCCCTTTATTCAGATTACAACCTCGCACTTTCAGTTATTTGAAAAGGAAATAATCTCCCAAATATCACTATTTCTAAAACAAGCCATAGAAAGTTGATTTCAATTTCAATTAATCCTCAGAAAGCGACAGAACAAATAATGCAACCAATATGGTTAAACTTAATTTTAGAAAAATGTTTTAAAAAAGGTATAATCTTCGTAAATTATATCATAGGTAGGACTGGTGGAGTTATGTCGCACATGCAGCTAACAAAAACATATGGAAATGTCTGCCTACTAATTCTATTAAATAATTGCTAGCGTATACAAAATGGAAGAGGAAAGTGGAAGGGGGAAAAGTAAAGAACTTGTCTGTCGGCCCTGCATTAAAAAATATAATTGGTTTAAGAAAATTGTGATAAATAAAAAAAGTATACCAGTTCAATTAAGGACAAGGTTGACAGCAGTCCACACTCCATAGATTATAAAATAGTTGGGAAGAGAATTTTGTTGTGCAGATTCCATGGTTTAGTGTTTATGAACTGATCACATAAAATTCCAAAGCATTTATCTATTCTTTCAATTTGAATTATTATTAAAAATTGTTGCTACCAATAGAATGTTATTTATATGGGGATACAATCTTCCCAGCTCTGCAGATTTTGCTGTGAAGGGCAAGAACCATTAGATAATTTGTTTTGGTACTGTCCGTTTTGTAGCTTGTTCTGGACACAGGTCCAGAGACCGGCTGAAGGATTGCAATATTTACCTGGAGCTAACCCTGCAGATAGCACTACTGGATGATCTGAAAAGTAATAGTCAATCGATCAATAATATAATAATACTTTTAGCAAAAATGTTTATTTTCAAATTACGATCTGTAGAAACAATGAGACTAGAAAGGGTTCAGAACTTTTGTGAAACATCACAGTACAGAGTTGAAAAATATATTGAATAGAAATCCAATATGGATGTGTTAAGAGATACAGTGGGGGAAGCGTTATTTTAGTCAGCCACCAATTGTGCAAGTTCTCCCACTTAAAAAAAGATGAGAAAGGCCTGTAAAATTTTCATCATAGGTACACGTCAACTATGACCAGACAGAATTGAGAAAAATCAGAAAATCACATTGTAGGATTTTTTAATGAATTTATTTACACAAATTATGGTGGAAAATAAGTATTTGGTCACCTACAAACAAAGAAAAGCAAGATTCCTTGGCTCTCACAGACCTGTAACTTCTTCTTTGAAAGGCTCCTCTGTCCTCCCACTCGTTACCTGTATTAATGGCACCTGTTTGAACTTGTTATCAGTATAAAAGACACCTGTCCACAACCTCAAGCATTACCAACCTCCAGTATGTGGGTGTTTAAGCCAAGGGGGGGAGGACACAGAAACAAAGTGTAGACCTGCACCAGAGCACAGAAGACTGAATCTGCAATAGGTAAGCAGCTTGGTTTGAAGAAAATCAACTGTAGAACAATTATTAGGGAAATGGAAGACATGCAAGACCACAAAAATGTCTCCCTCGATCTGGGAGCTCCCATATAGATCTCACCCCGTGGGGTCAAAATGATCACAAGAGCGGTGAGCAAAAATCCCAGAACCACTGCGGAGGACCCTGGTGAATGGCGTCCTGCAGAAAGGCACAGGACCAAAGTAACAAAGCCTACCATCAGTAACACACTTCGCCGCCAGGACTCAAATCCTGCAGTGCCAGGCGTGTCCCCCTGCTTAAGCCAGTACATGTCAGGCCCGTCTGAAGTTTGCTAGAGAGTGTTGGATCTGATTCCAGAAGAGGATTGGGGAGAATGTCATGGTCAGATGAAACCAAATAGAACTTTTTGGTAAAAACTCAACTCGTTCGTGTTTGGAGGACAAAGAATGCTGAGGTTGCATCCAAAAAACACCATACCTACTGTAGGCTTATGGGGGTGGAAACATCATGCTTTAGGTATTTTTCTGCAAAGGGACCAGGGCTGACTGATCCGTGTAAAGGAAAGAATGAATGGGGCCTTGTATCGTGAGATTTTGGTGAAAACCTCCTTCCATCAGCAAAGGGCGTAAGTAAAGCAATGGCTAGGTCTTTCCAACATGACAATGATCCCCCCAAGCCGCCGGGCAACGAAGGAGTGGCTTCGTAAGAAGCATTTCAAAGATCCCTGGAGTGGCCTAGCCAGTCTCCAGATCTCAACCCCATAGAAAATCTTTGGAGGGAGTTGAAAGTCTGTGTTGCCCAGCGACAGCCCCAAAACATCACTGCTCTAGAAGAGATCTGCATGGAGGAATGGGCCAAAATACCAGCAACAGTGTGTGAAAACCTTGTGAAGACTTACAGAAAACGTTTGACCTGTGTCATTGCCAACAAAGGGTATATAACAAAGTATTGTGGCTTTGATATTGACCAAATACTTATTTTCCACCACAATTTGCAAATAAATTCATTAAAAATCCTACAATGTGATTTTTCTGGATTTTTTTCCTCATTTTGTCTGTCATAGTTGGCGTGTACCTATGATAAAAATTGAGGAGCCTCTCTCATCTTTTAGTGGAAAACTTGCGTGGTGGCTGACTAAATGCTTTTTCCCTGTAGATGGGAGGTGTTGAATAAGATGGATGGGACTAATAACAACTAACAACAACTAATAACAACAAGATAACTAATGTAAAAGAATACTGTGTCCATAATAAGTATATAGGTTATAGGTTGAGAGCTTTTGTGAAACACAATTAGAAAGATATTTATATACAGTAGAAGCAAACCAGATGGACATCATGAAAATGATCGGAGAGGTTGAGGGTAGAGAGTTCCAGAGGTAAAAACAAACAAAAATACAAATTATTGTAAAATTGACTGTCCATAAAATGTATATAGTATGTATAAAGCTGAAATGAGCCTAAAGCGTTGTTGTTCACTAGTTTACTCCAATTAGGGAAGGGTGGTGGGGTTGGAAAGTAATAAAGAAATATAATTTATTTGATATCAATCAATCAATCAATCAATTTTATTTTTATATAATCACTCGTACATCAGCTAATATCTCGAAGTGCTGTACAGAAACCCAAGCCCTAAAACCCCAAACAGCTAGTAATGCAGGTGTAGAAGCACAGGTGGCTAGGAAAAACTCCTAGAAAGGCCAAAACCCACAAGGAAAGCACAGAGAGGAACCAGGCTATGAGGGTGGCCAGTCCTCTTCTGGCTGTGCGAGGTGGAGATTATAAGCAGGAACATGCCGGTGTTCAAAATGTTCCATAGAAGTGACAAGCATGGTCAAATAATAATCAGAATAAATCTCAGTTGGCTTTTCATGGCGATCATTAGAGTTGAAAACAGCAGGTCTGGGACAGGTAGGGGGTTCCGCCAACATAGGCAAGAACAGTTGAAACTGGAATAGCAGCAAGGCCAGGCGGACTGGGGACAGCAAGGAGTCACCGCGGCCCGGTAGTCCGACGTATGGTCCTAGGGCTCAGGTCTCTCGATTGGCTTTTCACCAGCGATCATTAAAGTTTGAAAACATGGGTCTGGGACAGGTAGGGGTTCGTAACCACTTGAGCAGAACAGTTGAAACTGGAATAGCAGCAAGGCAGCGGACTGAGGACAGTATATATTGTATTTATATGTAAAGTATGTATGGCCTTTATACCCTCACTGTATGTATATAAGTATTTGATCCCTTGCTGATTTTGTCACGTTTGCCCACTGACAAGAAATGATCAAGTCTATAATTTTAATGGTAGGTTTATTTGAACAGTGAGAGACAGAATAACAACAAAAAATCCAGAAAAACGCATGTAAAAAATGTTATACATTAGTTTTATTTCAATAGAAATAAGTATTTGACTATCTCAATAAGAAAGATTTCTGTTTCCCAGGTGTCTTTTATACAGGTAACAGCGGAGATTAGGAGCACACTCTTAAAGGGAGTGCTCTAATCTCCGTTTGTCCTGTATTAAAAAGACACCTGTCCAAGCAATCAATCAATCAGATTCCAAACTCTCCCATGGCCAAGACCAAGAGCTCTCCAAGGATGTCAGGGACAGATTGTAGACCTACACAAGGCCGAGAATGGGCTACAAGACCATTGCCAAGCAGCTTGGTGAGAAGGTGACAACAGTTGGTGCGATTATTCGCAAATGGAAACACAAAGACCTGTCAATCTCCCTCGGCCTGGGGCTCCGTTGCAAGATCTCACCTGCAGGTTGCAATGATCATGTGAGAACGGTGAGGAATCAGCCCCAGAACTACATGGGAGGATCTTGTCAATGATCTCAAGGCAGCTGGGACCTTAGTCACCAAGAAAACAATTGGTAACACACTACGCCGTGAAGGACTGAAATCCTGCAGCCTCGCACAGTCCCCCTGCTCAAGAAAACACATATACAGGGCCGTCTGAAGTTTGCCAATGAACATCTGAGAGATGATTCAGAGGAGAACTGAATTGAAAGTGTTGTGGTCAGATGGGGCCAAAATCGAGCTCTTTGGCATCAACTCAACTCGCCGTGTTTGGAGGAGGAATAATGCTGCCTATGACCCCAAGAACATGCATCCCCACCGTCAAACATGGTGGAAAAATTATGCTTTGGGGGTGTTTTTCTGCTAAGGGGACAGGACAACTTCACCGCATCAAAGGACGATGGAGGGAACCTCCTTCCCTCAGCCAGGGCATTGAAAATGGGTCGTGGATGTGTATTCCAGCATAACAATGACCCAAAACCTGCGGCCAAGGCAACAAAGGAGTGGCTCAAGAAGAAGCACATTGAGTCCTGCCAGTCTCCCGGGCCTTCATCCCATAGAAAATATGTGGAGGGAGCTGAAGGTTCGGCGTTGCCAAGCGTCCAGCCTCGAAACCTTAATGACTTGGGGAGAAGATCTGCAAAGAGGAGTGGAACAAAATTCCTCCTGAGATGTGTGCAAACCTGGTGGCCAACTACAAGCGTCTGACCTATATGATTGCCAACAAGGGTTTTGCCACCAAATGCTAAGTCATGTTTTTGCAGAGGGTCAATACTTGTTTCCCGATTTAAAATGCAAATCAATTTATAATATTTTTTGACACCGTTTTCTGGATTTTTGTTGTTATTCTGTCTCTCACTATTCAAATAAAGCCTACCGGCCCAAATTATAGACTGATCATTTATTAATCAGTGAACATCTTTAAAATCAGCAGAGAGAAGATCATACTTTTCCCCTCACTGTACACTACCGTTCAAAAGTTTAGGGTCACTTAGAAATGTCCTTGTTTTTGAAAGAAAAGCAATTTTTCTCCATAAAAATAACATCAAAATTGATCAGAAATACAGTGTAGATATTGTTAATGTTGTAAATGGCTATTGTATGGAAACTTTTTGTATTTTAATGGAATATCTACATAGGCGTATGAGGCCATGATCAGCAACCATCAGTCCTGTGTTCCAATGGCACGTTGTGTTTGCTAATCCAAGTTTATCATTTTAAAAAAGTCTAATTGATCATTATAAAACCCTTTTGCAATTATGTTAGCTGTGAAAACTGTTGTGGTGATTAAGCAGTAAAACGGGCCTTCTTGAGACTGGTTGAGTATCTGGAGCATCAGCAATTGTGGGTTTGATTACAGGCTAAAAATGGACAGAAAGAAATAACTTTATTTTGAAACTCATCAGTCTATTCTTGTTCTGAGAAATGAAGGCTATTCCATGCGAAATTGCCAAGAATCTGAAGATCTCATTACTGCGCTGTATACTACTACCTTCACAGAACAGCGCAAACTGGCTCCAACCAGAATAGAAAGAGGAGTGGGAGGCCCCGATTTTTAACTGAGGCAGAGGACAAATACATTAGAGTGTCTAGTTTGAGAAACAGGCGCCTGCTTAGTCCTCAACTGGCAGCTTCATTAAATAGTACCCGCAAAGCACAAGTCTCAAGCGTCAACAGTGAAGAGGCGACTCCGGGATGCTGACCTTCTATAATAATAATAATAATAATATGCCCGTTAGCAGACGCTTTTATCCAGCGACTTACGATACATGTGTGCATACATTTTTTTTGCGTATGGGTGGTCCGAGGATTGAACCACTACCCTGGCGTTACAAAGCGCCATGCTCTACCAATTAAGCTGAGATTAATTGCAGAGTTGCAAAAGAAAAAGCCATATCTCAGACTGCCCATCTTAATCTTTTCTTTTTTATTGGCCACCTCTTCACTGTTGGCGTGAGACTGGTGTTTTGCAGGTACTATTTAATGAAGCTGCCAGTTGAGGTTTCTGTGGGTAAAACAATTTCATCATTTTTAGAATAAGGCAATAACATAATAAAATGTGGAAAAAGTCAACGGGTCTGAATACTTTCGAATACACTGTATATTTCATTTATTTGCAATTGATTGTGGACGTGATGATCCTTCTACAACCCCTGAGATTTTATTTAGCTAATAAATTGTAATCTTTAGATACTTTTTTACACTTCCCCAAGGCCTGCCAGAATGGTTTTGCCCAGCACCTGGAGCACCTTCTGTTTCATGAGGCAGATACCACTTCTCAGAATGCCTTAGGGGGAATACACATGCACTTCACATTTGTGCCTGTATAATAATTTAAATTGCATTTAAATACGCAATAAAGAGTGTTTGTGTCATTCAGTTAGAACTTAAAAGTAACTGGTATGTGAGTTCCAAAAAATTACTGTGTGATATTTTAGTCTGAATCAAGTTAAAGGTCTAATGCAGCCGTTTTTATCGAAATATCAAATCATTTCTGGATAACAATGAAGTACCTTACTGTGATTGTTTCAATTAAAATGATAAAAAAAGAAACAAATAGCTTCTTAGCAAAGAGCATTACTCAAGCAAGAATGTTGCTAGGACTGTCTGGGAGTGGTTTAAGTGGTCTTTAAAAACAGCTCTTACACTGAAAGGGTTATCATCATTTTCACAATTTCACAGAATTATTCCAGCCTCAAAGTGTAGAGTAGATATAAAACAAATGAGTAAGTTTTTGACTGCACTGGGCCTTTTTGCAGCAATCTGTCTTTCCTGGCCTATCAGGAAAGCTGTGTTCGTGTTCTGCTCTACAGAGGGGCCAATAAGGAAATGAAGAACAAGCATGGACAAACCCGTTTCAGGTATCAATAACAACTTCATGTTTTCCAGTTTTCTTAATTTTTTTTTATACAGCCGACTACGCCAAATGTAATCAGGGTTGTTATACGTAAATAAACCATTGAGTTGAACATCAGTTACTTATTGCAAATATATTATTTGCAAAGCATTTATTAAATTAGGTGTTTAATGTTTTTGGGGGAACTGTACCTGTACCTAGGTGCATGTATTGGGAATGTTGCACAGTTGCATGTAATTGTGTGTGTGTGTACATGTGTCTGTGTTTTGAAGGTAGCAGTAATGTGGTGCATTTTAAGACCGGAAATCCATCAAAAACCACAGAGATGCAGATGTAGGTAAGTCTTGGTCCTCCACTTGGGTCTCTTCAGATTATGAAGTGATTGATAGTGTGTTTTTGATGCATAGTGTCTACTGTATTTGCTTTTGTTCTGTCTGCTATGAATCACTTTGCAGTGCATTGTTTGGTATGAGATGTTCTGCTTCATCAATCAACCCAACCTGGCTCACATCTGTTGTCTTTTACTCTTATTAAGTTGTTTTATCACACTGGTGAATGTATTTCCAACTAGCCGGTGCATTGTATCAGAATAGAGCTAATCCTGAGCATTTCACAAACTATGTTGTTTCTGTGTTGGTTCAGATGTGGCTTGAACTTGTGTGGTTTGGAAAGTTGCTAACTAGCGATAGGTATTGCCTAACTAATTACCTGAGTGAATGACTGGTAGTCTATGGTAACCTTTAGCTGTTACCGCAGACTATAGACTTCAGTCATTGCGCTAATGCTAGATTAACATTGGTATAAAAGCTTTCTCTAACTTCCTTCATACTGGAGTGCAGAGACATGAAAACAGTATCCATGAGCTCCTCTGACTCTGAGTACATGAAGGAGCTTCATTGCCAAAATCCCGAAGTATCCCTTTACCTCAGTGATCCTTTAGATGATTGCTTGCCCAGTTTCAGGGTTGTGTTGTGTGGTGTTCAAGTCCATCCGTGTTGCTTGTGGATTGTCTTTGCATCCGAATCACTTGGGTCTGGTTGGTAATCGTTCACACTCTCACAATATTCCTCCTTCTTTCTCTCCCCCTCTTGCCTGCTCTTTTCTCTCACCTACCTGTCAATATCTTTTCTCAGTGCCCTTTTGGAATTCCAAGTATGCTCCCAAAGAGAAAAAGTGCACACACGCTCCCCTCTCCTGTTGGCTCCCACCCCCACCCCACTCCTGCGTGCTAACAGTGATAACAGCATGACCCTGCCTGATACCATGGCCCTGCCCAACAAGGCTGCTAGATCCAATCCCGTCCTGGACAGGTACTGAGGCACAGTATGGGGAAGTGCAGTGGGAAATTCCTACTTCATTGTTTATTTGGGAGCTATGCTTTTAGTTACTCTGAGATCTTAAGCAATGATTTTGAGTTTGGGTTTGTGTAGTGTCAACACAATTATATGTTCAGCCTATGTATTTATATAATCAGTGTGTGTGTGTGTGTGTGTGTGTGTGTACTTGTTTGTTCCCCTCTCTCTTGGACCATGGGCCTCTAGGTGTGAGGAGCTCCAGCAGTCCCAGGGCCCGTTGCCGCTCCCCATCACGAGGAAGAGGAGGGGAGGACAGGAAGTGACACAGAGGAGAGGCATCACAGCAAACCCAGCGCGGTAGACAGGGGTAGAGGTTGCATAGTGGAGGGGAGTGACCGTACAGTTGAAAGTCTAGGTTACACATACACTTAGGTTGGGTGAAACTCGTTTTTCAACCACTCCTAAATTTCTTGTTAACAAACTATAGTTTTGGCAAGTCGGTTAGGACATCTACTTTGTACATGACACAAGTAATTTTGCCAACAATTGTTTACAGACAGATTATTTCACTTATAATTCACTGTATCACAATTACAGTGGGTGTTACATACACTAAGTTGACTGTGCCTTTAAACAGCAGGAAAATTCCAGAAAATGATGTCATGGCTTTAGAAGCTTCTGATAGGCTAATTGACATAATTTGAGTCCAATTAAGGTGTACCTGTGGATGTATTCCAAGGTCTACTCAGTGCCTCTTTGCTTGACATCATGGGAAAATCAAAAGAATCAGCCAAGACCTTAGAAAATTATTGTAAACCTCCAAAAGTCTGTTTCATCTTTGGGAGCAATTTCCAACGCCTGAAGGTACCGTTCATCTGCTTCCAACAATAAAATGCATAAAGTATAAACACCATGGGACCATGCAGCCGTCATACCGCTCAGGAAGGAGGCAGCGTTCTGTCTCTAGAGATGAACTATACTTTAGTGCGAAAAGCAA